>NC_066578.1:1421878-1524378 GCF_024679095.1 Eriocheir sinensis
TGTTCCTGTAGCTGAAATCCACCATTATGCAGACATTTACAGCCTGTATTCGCCCTACCAATCTCCTGTAGGAATATGCCACCGCCCTGCTGAGGTCCGGTGGCTTGAACAGGACACCCAAAATTGATTTTTCACTCCCTTTAAGGACGTTCACCCAAACAGATTCTGAGCTGACGTCTGTTTGAGCCGAGTTATTCATGAATTATTTAAGGTGTCTAACAAAAAATGCAACCACTCCTCCCCTTCTCTATCCATCTTTATGAAATATTTGATTACCAGCCATTTCCAATTCCGACATGAACTATTTATTTGTAGTGTCTATCCATGTCTCTGTGATTGCTATAATGTCGAAATCTCCTCACCTCAGTAAATCCATCTCATTACTAAGACTCCTACTGTTAGTACAGTAAACCTTCACTTTACCCTCTGTTTCACCCCTACAGATATTTCGCACCCGTCTAGTTGTATTCTGCGATATCTAACCACCCCTAATGGTCCTCCACCGCGAGTCATACATCACGGCAGCACCTAAAAATAAAATTCGCCTGCGCCACCAACGAGCTGGGGTCGTTCAAGAGGCCCCTATAGAGAGCCTACCAGCGCTATAGGCAGCATCTAAAAAAAATTGCCTATTCTAAAACATCCTTCAGGGTAGTTAGCAAGTGCTCGCTCAAGGGAGTCTAAGAGAACCTCAACCCCTTTGAGTGACAGGTGCACCCCATCCCTGGCATGCAATGGATAATTGCCGCAGAAAAGTTCCCAGATATCGACGAAGAGACAGCCATTGCGCTCGTAGTCAGCCGCCATCCTGTTGTGCACTGTTCAAGCCTTGGAGAACCATCCTCATCCATGCTCATCCCTTTACTGTCCAAATCCCTTACGCAAGAGTTAACCAGCATCTTCATTCTTTCATCCCTCACGCTGGTAAACTCTGGAACAATCTTCTTTCATCTGTATTTCCTCCTGCCTACGACTTGAACTCTTTCAAGAGGAGGGTATCAGGACACCTCTCCTCCCGAAATTGACCTCTCTTTCGGCCACCTCTTTGGATTCTTTTTAGGAGCAGCGAGTAGCGGTTTTTTTTTTTACCATTGTTTCTTTTTTTGTGCCCTTGAGCTATCTCCTTTGTTGTAAAAAAAAAATCATCACCAATACCCTTCCTTAGCAGGATACCACACACGACAGAAGTAATTCACTCGTCCTGAACCTTCCCCAAGGCTTCTGTGAAACGGCTGAACGGCTCGTCACTTCCAATTCTACACAAGTCGTTTCGCGCAGAACTGAGAAAGACGTCAGCCCTACACCTACCAAACACTCCTCAACCGCTATTCCTTTCCCAGGAAGACATTCACGAACCCTGTTTTGCTTGCCCCTCAAGCAAAAGTACCTGCCAATAAATATGACCTGACTGTATCCTTCTACGAGAATCCAAGAACGAGAAGCCGTGTCAAAATTAAGGTAGAGCAAGATCAGAAAGAGAACAAATTAAAAAAGGTAAATGATATCGAGATGTTTTTATTAAGAGGTGAAGGAGACTCACTCACCAATAGTTCAAAGGCCCAAAAGGACGGAATTTTGAAGCCGAGGCGGCGAGGCCTTCTCTGAGCCCAACACTTTACTATTTAATTAGAAGTGGCCTACGTTAATGAAGACTGTCTGTCACTTAAAGAGGGGAGAGAGAGAGAGAGAGAGAGAGAGAGAGAGAGAGAGAGAGAGAGAGAGAGAGAGAGAGAGAGAGAGAGAGAGAGAGAGAGAGAGAGAGAGAGAGAGAATCAGAACGGTACACACACACACACACACACACACACACACACACACACACACACACACACACACACACACACACACACACACACTGGATAAGAAACGTTATGGAGACGGCACAGCACGAGTTTAGTACGGCTCTTTTCCTGTATTTCACAACTAGGTAAATACAACTAGGTAAATACACACACACACACACACACACACACACACACACACACACACACACACACACACACACACACACACACCAGCAGCAGCCGTCCACCCCCCGCGAGTGTCGTGCCGCCCCCTAATGAAAGAAGCCATCGACGGCCCCTTCCGGTAAGACGCCTCGCCTCCCCCACCTGGCGGCGACCTGCTGACTGATGCGGCTAATTGACGGCTAATTATGGGAGATATTCCTTGATTAGCTCGTTACTGTGTGTGTGTGTGTGTGTGTGTGTGTGTTAGGGCAGGAATGTGTGCCGACCAGGTGTAGAATCTCTCTCTTACACACACACACACACACATACACACGTGGCCCTCGACGCATACTTGACAAGAGAATTGAAGAAAACTCAATTAGAAAAGGCAGGGCGAGGCGTGTTTCAACTTTGAAGCAGTTAAGAACACAGTTATGTAAATGTAATTACTTAAGACACGCTCGGGGGCCTCCACCACCACCACCACCATCACCACCACCACCACCATCAGTGCCACAGCCATCTATCAATACCACTGCCACCTACGCTGTCACCTGCACTGTCAATGCCACCAACATTTACTGACACCACCAATGTTCTCACCAGTATCAACAAACATCATCACCAAGCCAGCCCCCCAGAGCACCACCACCATCACCACTAACAACAACAACAACAACAACAACAACAACAACGACAAGTAGCGGGCTTTTTTTATTATTGTTCCCTTGTTTGTGTGCCCTTGAGCTGTCTCCATTGTTGTAAAAAAAAACGACAACAACAACAACAACAACAACAACAACAACAACAACAACAACAACAACAACAACAACACTAATAAGGCTTGTAGCACTTTCATTTTGCACGCCACCACCAACACCGATGTCACTTATCATAACACAACATAATTATGACATTGTATCTTCTGTTACCACTACTGCCACCACTAAACTATAAATACCACCTCACCATCACTGTATCGGACACTATTCATCGCTCGTCACTATCAACACAGCACTCACCACGACCATTACCTAAGTCACTGTGTTCATCATCACTATCACGACCATCACCTCAATCACCATTTTCATCACCATCACCATCGCTATCACCACCATCACGGCAATCACCACGCTTTAGTCACAGTTCTGCACATCACCATCATTCTGGCAATCACCACAATCCAACCACAGCCCAGCACATCATCTCAATCACCACCATTTACCTTCACATCAACATCCACATTGCCTGCACCTGCATTAACATCAATTAGAAAACACAACGACATCACTTAAACCAATGACAACCGACACCACACGTACCCCTACAACCATCATCACCCTACCACCAATGTCACCATCAACTCCATCAATACACCAACACTGCCGCTGAGAATACCACCGTCACCAATGAACATCAGCACCAACGTCACCAAACACTTCCAAAATCCTGAGGGCTTACTGCACCACCAGCAAAACCCACCGCCGCAAAAAAGTCACCGATATCGACCAAGAAAGGCCACTGCCGCGACATTTACACAAGAACACACAAGGATATAAGGAGACTACCAGAGGCCTAGCGGCTTACCAATAGCAGCTCCTGAGAGTGGGTTAGTCATCGAGTTTCTTCCTCATCCATAATTATTGTTGACCTAAATTTGAAGGTTTTGATCGTGTGTGCCTCAATTAAACACCTGCTTAGTTTGTTCCACTCATCCATCACTCTGTTCTTGATCTACTTCTTGCCTGTTTTCTTTTTTAACTTTAATGATTATTTATCTAATTTATTCCCGTTGATGCGTGTTCTTACATCAGTTTGGTATGTAAGTACTTCATCTAACTCGCCCTTTTTAATCCTCTTAACCTCTTAACCGTGTAGCAGCGACGGGCCAAATTTGTGGCTTTACCGTGTAGCAGCGACGGGCCAAATTTGTGGCTTTACCGTGTAGCAGCGACTGGCCAAATTTGTGGCTTTACCGTGTAGCAGCGACGGGCCAAATTTGTGGCTTTACCGTGTAGCAGCGAGGGGCCAAATTTATGGCTTTACCGTGTAGCAGCGACGGGACAAATTTGTGCCATGATATAAATAACCCAAACTAGATGATGCATAAGCTGATCACAAATGCTTTGATATATATATTATGAAATGGTTTGTGTGAGTGATAATTTTTTCTCATTTTTCTCGCTTAGAGACACCATTAAGAAACATGATCCCCGCAGTTACCGGGCTAAAAGAAACCACTTACATCACTTCTCAGTCTGTCTTTCCAAAGAATTATTTAAGCCCTCTGTATGGTGAGTTATAAAGTCCTTGGATCATTTAAGTCATTTTTCTGCGTATTCCTCAAGGGAATCTATATCAGCGTTGCCAGATTGTCTTACTCAGCCTCTTATATATACCGACTTCCGACCCAGAAACTGTCTCGTGGACCCTAATAAGGAGATTCACTTATAATTATCGTTAAAATAGTTAATTCCTGATGTTTCTTGGCAATAGCTAGGCGTCAGAAACCGGTAAATACCATGCTCTGAGTACGACAATCTGGCAACGGTGATCTCTACCCTTTCTGCAATAGGAGCATCAAAATTGCCATCATCATCACTGTACATTAGTGGGTCAAAAATTCAGCATTCATACGAGCCGCCGCCGCAGGAAGAATGAAGGCGTACGGCAGTTCAATAACCGTCCAAAACTTTTCCCTGGAGTGGACGCTGCCTCATGCATTATACAGTCTTCCCTTTGAGGCCAGGCTCAATATTTCTTTATTTGTTTCCTTTACTGAAAAGAATCCAATCCAATGGCCGGGCAAAAAACAAGGCCCCAAAAGATACTTCTACAATAGAAATTCGAAAAGAAAATTTCAATGCAGTTCGAGGCTATCACGCAAGTATCAAAGAGCCATTCACCGTAGTCATAAATGTAGCCCAGTTGTATGATTTTGAAAGTGTGTATAACCACAACACGCATACAGCTGCCAAAACAATACCACGCCCAGCACAGTCACGGCAGCTGCCACCCCCCCTACCATGCACCCCTGCCAACACTTTTATCAATACAGCCCCAGCACACACACACACACACACACACACACACACACACACACACACACACACATACAGAAAAGATAGAGCGAAGATTGTGGCAAAATAAAATACTGTTAAACTGTAAGGAGTGGAATATGGAAAGGGAGAGAAAAGCCGAGGTAGTGTGAGTCAAACGCAGAGCAGTAAACGGATGCAAGGGAGAAGTAACAGTGGTGTATCATTCCCCGAGAACAAGAATTTGGGGTGTGAAGGAGTTATAAAGTCCTTGGATCATTTAAGTCATTTTCCTGTGTATGCCTCAAGGAAATCTATATCAACGTTGCCAAATTGTCTTACTCAGCCTCTTATATTTACCGACTTCCGACCCAAAAACTGTCTCGTGGACCCTAATAAGGAGATTCACTTATAATTATCGTTAAAATAGTTGATTCCTGATGTTTCTTGGCAATAGTTAGGCGTCAGAAACCGGTAAATACTATGCTCTGAGTACGACAATCTGGCAACGGTGAGCACGTGATGAGTGGTAATGAGAAACTCTCGATGGGAGGTTTCAACTGTAATGAATTGGATTAGGAAACTTTAAGAGTCAGAGAGAATGGATATTTTGGAGGAAGGAATCTAAGACTACCTGCAATGAATAATATACACAAAAGGTAAAGGAAGTAAAAACAGATATAAAGGGAAAACACTCCATCTTGACTAGACTTGGAAAACCTGAAACCTGTATAGAAATCATATATCTGAGCCCAGGGGGGAAAAAGCAACTATATTTTGATGGACACAGAAAACAGAGACAAGCATTAATATAGAGAAAGAGCTTGAAACCTGTATAGAAATCATATATCTGAGCCCAGGGGGGAAAAAGCGACTATATTTTAATGGACACAGAAAACAGAGACAAGCATTAATATAGAGAAAGAGCTTGAAACCGGTATAGAAATCATATATCTGAGCCCAGGGGGGAAAAAGCAACTATATTTTGATGGACACAGAAAACAGAGACAAGCATCAATATAGAGAAAGAGCCTGAAACCGGTATAGAAATCATATATCTGAGCCCAGTGAGGAAAAAGCGACTATATTTTAATGGACACAGAAAACAGAGACAAGCATCAACACAGAGAAAGAATGGGGCGAATCATACTTCACAAGGTTGAGGAAAATCTGTAGGAGCATAAACTGGCAAGAGATGGTGAAGCAGATGGTATTTAGGAGAAATATGACTTGTTTATACAAAAAAATATATATAAACGAGAGATAGAAAAATAAACTCCAACACACGCAGTAAAGGAAAGGGGCAAGAAGGAAGGATTTAATACGAGGTGAGAAAAAACAAAAGCGGTGAGAGATGAAGCGTGGAAAAGATGAAACGACGACGAAGTAAGAATACAAAAGAAAGAGTATAAAAGAGCAAGGAATGAATATGTGAGAATACAGAGAGAGGAAGAAATGAGACTCGAGAAACATTTGTAAGTATATATATATACAGATGACCCTAAATCATTCCACATCTTTACGCATGGCAAAATAAAGTAGAAAAAAAAGTATTATCAGACTGAAAGAAGGAGGGAGCAATGTAAGAAAAAAGGGAAGGTGAGGGATTTGGTTGGCAGAAGCTTCCAGTCGTTATTTAAGATAATGATTATATACAACCGCAAAGAGAAGGATGAGGAAAATGGAAATGCATTTTTTTAAGGAGACAGCTCAGGACATCTGTATATATTTGGGGGAGGCGGTGGCTGAGTGATTGGCGTGCGGGCCCCGCATTCACCGCGTTCTGGACGTCGGGGGTTCGAATCCGCCCGCTACCACCTGGGATTTTTCAATCACCGCCGAGTGGCCTAAGACTACCCACATGCTCTCCTGAAGACCACCCATCAACCGTCCAAGTGAATCAAGAATGAGTTCCAGGGGGCAGCATGAGCCAAGAATAGATGGCGCCACTATAAAAACTGCCTGCGCAATGAAGAAAACCTAAACCCGTGAAAAAAAGGAGCAAAGAAAAATCATACAAAAACTGTTATAGAGCTGCTGCTCCCGCAAAGAAGATAATGGATGTATTCGGCTGGAGAGGTGTCTTATACTCCCCTCTTGAAGGCGCCATGTCGCAGAAGGGAGGAAATACAGACGAGAGAAGGCTGTTGCAGGGTTTACCAGAGAGAGGGATAAAAAAATTAATGAGATGCTGGATAACTCTTACGGAAGGGATTAGAATAGAATAAGGATAAGCTAGAGTAGAAAGTCGCGCGCACTGCGGCCGCGAGAGGCATGCAGTTAGCAGATTCAGAAGAGAGCTTAGCATGAAAGTATTGATAAAAGAAAGAGGAGCAATATTGCGGTGGAGTTTAAAGGTAGGAGACTGTCAGTAAGAGGAGGGGAGCTAATGGAACGAAAACCCAAACCTTGAGGAAGATGATTTAGTTGATATTATGAATTAAAAGGAAAGGCCATGAATGCTTAGTCTCTAGGAGAAGGGAACAGTTGTGTGTAATCGAAGAATAGGAGACATATCTGAAAGGTTGTATCGAGTTGTCAAGAGGAGAAATTGAGTTTTGAGGCATTAAAGAACACCAAAATCCTTCTGCCCTATTCAGAAAAATCGACGATAAGAGCACTCTTGAAGGGATCCAATACAAATAATCTTCGACCTGCTCACCGAGCTCTAAGGTATCTCCCCTTTAAGCCTTCGTTTCAACTGAGCGTCATTTGAACAACTAAGAGCTGCCACAGGTCAAATATGGAATAGCGGAGGAGACGGCTCGTTGGACTGAATACTTTGAACAGCTTTACAGAGTGGACCCGATGAGAAGGGATTCCAACCGCTGTGTTACAATAAGTGGATGTTGGCCCATCCATTGACGAAAACACAGTCTCTCTTATCGAGGTCATACAGGCTGTGCTAAGGACCAGAGATGAAAGGTCAGTTGATGTTTGTAACATCAGTGCAAAGCCGCTAATAGCCGGAGGACTGGCCATGATCCGTGAGTTACATGTAGTCTTGGCTACTGTACGGCATTCTAGTACCAAATTTTCTGAGTGGAAGAAGGGACCAGGCGAGGTGCTTGCCCATTTATTGTACTTGCCGATTCGCAGCCATATGTCAAATTTGCAGAGACCTATGCAGTCCGAGTCACGCCTGGTAAGCCGACAACAGTTGCTGACCGTACCCTAGCACTTCGGGCACTGGTGAGGTGTGTTTGCATGTGTTTGATTCATTGCATCATGGGGACACTGCAATCTCCCGCAGCCCAATGGGATTTATGCAAGGATGGACTGAGCGGATTGCCTAGTGAGTGCCTTGTACACTGGGACTAAGACTTAGTCTGTAAACGCCAACTCCGGCTATACGCGCATATGGCACGCTACCCAGAAATCGACCCTGCTCATCGAGCTGTACCTGCAAAAGACAATCCTGAGTGGACGAAGTCAAGTAAGGTAAAGGTGGGTGCATACGCTATAGCTGCGCGTGGCTGCTGTGCTCATCTCCGTACCGTTGACCCTTTGAGTATGTTGTATAGGTGTGAACCCCATTACCCCGGGACACGGACCAATGTGAAATCCGGAATTGCCAGAGTTTACCTTCCCCAGGTACCCATTTATCGACCAGCCCGAACAGAAGGATGAACGGCTGGGTGAGCTGCACATTGACTGCCCAAGCCGGCATTCGAACACAGGCCAGGCACCCTAACCACTGCTCCACGAAGGCCAAGTGAGCACCCACAAATCTTATGGCTACAGCAAGTCAGTTGATTCTGATTTGAAATGTTTGATAAGAGAAAATATCCTTCACGGACACTTGCTCCAAGCAGCCCCGGGGATGGCGTCGTGAGGTACCGCGTTTCATTGATTGATTCATGCGTCTTAGTCAAAGCCATGTTTTCAAAGACTGCCCAACAAATCGTCGGCATTTTCCCATTTCTACGATATTTCTTTCATGCCCTTGGTACGTTCTTTTATAATACAGTTTAGTCACACACACACACACACACACACACACACACACACACACACACACACACACACACACACACACAAACAAACACGCCAGATATAAACAGATCATTGCCACTAACGTCTACCGTTTTATATCTCTCCCCGTAGTTGATTTTTCTCTTCCTCCGCCTCGTCCCCGCCTTCTTTTCCTCCTGCCCTCCCCTCTCTCCCCTCTTCTCCCCCATCGCTTCTTCGCCTCCCTTCCTCTATCCCTCACTCCCTCCCTCACGTCATTTCCTCCTCCCACTTCCGCATTACGGCCTCCACGAGGGACTTAATTTCCTTGCAGGTAGGGAGGGAGCGAGGGATGCAGGGGGAGGGGAGGAAGGGGAGGCGCGGAGGAGAGGAGGGAAGAGACATTGCGCCGAAAAGATAGTGGAGACTTACAGATGGCCTGTATACATGCTCTCTCTCTCTCTCTCTCTCTCTCTCTCTCTCTCTTACTTTTGTAAATAGGAATGTTTTTCACAACTGATTTCTTGGACACACACACACACACACACACACACACACACTGAACGTGGTGCAGTCTCCGCCCAGCCAGGTCATAGTCTGATATGCTGAGATTCAAGTCTCTCAAAGGCCGAAAAAAATAATTCCGCAAGGAACGGTTACTATCCCCCCATGAGCAAAGGGAAAGGTTGTGTGCGATATGTGAGGTCCCTGCAGTACCCAGAGATTGGCTAACGAGCTCCAAGGCTCTCTCCGAGATTATACTGGCTGGAGATTACGAGTCCAGCCCTTGATCAGGCCGTGGAATTATACTCTCTCTCTCTCTCTCTCTCTCTCTCTCTCTCTCACACACACACACACACACACACACACACACACACACACACCGCCAGATCAAAACCGCCAGAGCAAACTATTATCCTGAAAAAATACACCATCTTAAACAAGCCAACAACAGACAGTGGTATCACAAGGTCAGGTCTCTTTGTGGACTCGGCAAACATTCACCCTCCTTCCCTTGCACTTCACATTTATCACCTAACCGAGCGGCCGAGGAGATAAATACCCATTTCGCGGGTATCTGTCAAAGCCTCCCAAAACTTGATCTCACCGCCCTCCCCGCTTACCCACCATCCCCCTCCCCACCCCCCTCCGTCCAGGAGGTTGACGTTTTCAATAAATTAAAGAAATTAAGGACGCACAGAGCTACCACGCCCACTGACCTCCCAATCAAAATCAATAAGGAATTTGCCCCTGAACTTGCCACCCCCATTTGCTCCATCATAAATGCTTCACTTGATCAAAACACTTGCCCTAGCGACTGGAAAACTTCCTTTGTCACTCCCATCCCCAAAATTTCCAGCCCACAGTCCCTCAATGACCTAAGGCCAATCGCCATCATTTCCATTCCCAGCCTCATTTGTGAAGATTTTATTTTTAACTGGGCTTATGATGATATTAGTAGCCTCATAGACATCCAACAATTTGGCAACATGAAGCACTCCTCCACCACTCATTGCCTGGTCAGCTTTCTAGATTTCATACACAGCCACCTGGACAAACGAGACACCTCCCTTGCCCTTGCTTTTGTCGACTTCAGGAAAGCTTTTGACCTTGTAGACCACATTGTTGTCATTACTAAGGCCACTGAGCTGGGGCTTCACCCTAATTTAGTATCGTGGCTGACTGATTTCCTCAGCGCACGCCAGCAAATAGTTCGCTCCCAGGGCTCGGTCTCCCCTCCTCTTGAGCTGACGTGTGGCGTCCCGCAAGGCACTAAAATGGGTACGCTTTCCTTCTTGGTGCTCATTAACAACGCCCTCATGGACACACCGCATCGCTGGAAATATGTTGACGACAGCACCTTGGGCGTCCCCGTCAACAACAGGGATCCTGACTATGCACCTCTTCAAGCGTCGCTCGACAACCTTCAGGCATGGACGGTTGACAACAGTGCCACTATTAACCACACCAAGACCATGGTGATGCACGTTTGCACGTCCAAGAGAGATTTGCCACCTCCGCTGCTGTCTATTGGCTCACACCACCTCCAGGTTGTCCAGTCCACCAAACTACTCGGCATCACTGTGGACTACCAGCTCAACTGGAAGCTCCACGTCTCCAACACCGTCAGAGCAGCCTCCTACAAGCTGTACATGCTGCGTAGACTCAGGACGCTGGGGGCACCAGCTGCTGAGCTGTGCAGTATTTATTCATCATTCATACTGCCAAAGCTCATGTATGCCTCCCCGGCGTGGTCATCGTCCCTTACCCTCACCCAACAACAGCAGCTTGAGAGGGTTCAAAAGAGGGCATTCAGGGTCATTTTAGGCCCTGACTACCACACCTATGACAATGGCCTGACCACCCTGAGTCTCCCGAGGCTCCCTGACAAGCACCAGGACGCCCTCAGAAAATTCGGAATCTCCCTGCTTCACCATCCTCGCCACCGCCACCTCCTGCCATCCGACGCGCCTCCCCCCCACACGCTTCACCAGACACCACAACAAACTCAACCCCTTCAGAGCGCCGCGAACCGACCGTTACAAACGTAGCGCAGTGCCCGCGATGGTGCGGATGATAAACAATGCCCAGTGACAGTCATACCCAAAGGGCCGCGGTGGAGATTAGCACCTCGCCGCTACCCCTCTAAGTGCCCCCTTCACACCACCCTCCCTCTCCCTTATTTTTAGCTCTCCCAAACCACCCCCACCCTCTCCCTCCCTCTAGTGTAGCCTATTTACTATTAGTTTCTTGTATTTTTAATTTGTATATTTTCAGCTTAGCGGCTGCCTTACATTAATAAACCTATTATTATTATTATTATTATTATTATTATTATTATTATTATTATTATTATTACACACACACACACACACACACACACACACACACACACACACACACACACACACACACACACACACACACACCCACACACACACACACACACATACACGATGTGTATCATTGCAATTACAAAACAACTCAGGTTTGAAGAGTGGATTTTAAGTGACCTCTTGTTAGTGAAAGAAAAAAGTAAAAAGAATACACTACATATCAAAGTAGAGGACGTTTTAAAAGTATTCTTAAAAATGCAAATCCATGCTTAACTTCAAATAGGTTGGTTCATTTCCTAATGTCCATCAAAACACCGTTTTCTTTTAATACTTTTCCTTTTTTTAGTTTGTTTTCGCAGATTTAGTTTGTATGTTTTTTTTTTTTTATATGCCTGGGTATGACTGTGGGATAGTTTTTCTTTGTGTGTGTGTAATTTACCATTTACCACGGCCTGATCACGAGTTGGACTCGCAATCGCCAGCAAGTACCCTCCCGACATGATCAAGCTCATGCTCATTATAGTCGATCTCTGGGTACTGCCAGGACCTCACACACCAAACACTCCATCTCCCTTGCTCAAGGGGGGACAGTATCCACTCGTAGTCAACGGAAAGAATCCGGCCTGAGCGGGGCTCGAACCTCCGCCTGTTAGGCCGTGAAGCCTGGCAGCACAGCGCTCTAACCGACTGAGCTACCGGAGCGGTGTGTGTGTGTGTGTGTGTGTGTGTGTGTGTGTGTGTGTGTGTTCCCGGGTAATGATGCGTTCAAAGGAGTCTCAAGAGAGAGATGCGACTAGGGAGGAGTTTGGGGGGGGCGGGGGAGGAAGATAAAGGAAGTAAAGACTGGAGAGGAAAGGAAGAATGGGGGAGGAGAAAAGAAAAGGTGTCACGGGTGGTCTCTGAGGTCTAACGAGACAATTAGAGGTTTTAGAAAGGGCGTGAGTAGGTGGTGACAAGGGTGTGTGTGTGTGTGTGTGTGTGTGTGTGTGTGTGTGTGTGTGTGTGGGTACCTGGGTTCAAATCTCGCCCGCCTCTATACAAACTGACAATTTTCAGCCATCGCCGAGCGGCTTAAAAGTACTACCCACATGCTGTCCTGATGATCACCTGTCAACCAGGACTCAAGTAGAGCTTCAGGGAACAGAATGAGGCGAGCAAGAATGGCGCCACTATATAACTACTTGCCTGCGCAACTAACAGGCTGGAACCAACCAAAAGGCCTCATCATGAAAGCCTACCAGCACTACAAGTCCAAAGTAAAAACATAAATGGTTCTGGATGTGTGTTTTAATACAATTGATCTATGGCGCCAGCAGGCTTTCTACTAGTAGATGGGGCCTGCCCGGCCTGGTAGTCGGCCCAAGTCCAATACAGCCGAGTGTAAGTATTGGTGCATAGTGGCGCCATTTGTGCTTGGCTCATGCATGCTGCCTCCCGGAGCTCCACTTAATTCTTTTGAGTTTCGCTAGAGTTCGGGTTGATAGGCGGTCATTAGGACAGCATGCGGGTTGTCTTTGGCCACTCGGCGATACGTGGAAATTATCAGCTTGTGGGGGCGGGCGGGAAGAACTGTGTCACGAGCTGTCCCACTACCATGAGATGTCCCACCCTGATCTCCGCATGAGCAGAACCCAGTGTTTACTAACAGTTTGTTGAAAATCAGAGGCTATCCTAGCTTATCCGTCGACAAGATAGCAGCAAAACTTCAGACCAGGTTTCTTTATGATGAAATTATTATTATTATTATTATTATTATTATTATTATTATTATTATTATTATTATTATTATTACTATTATTATTATGATAAGCTACCAAAGCCTCCCTCCAGGGAGCACAGATACAACAAGTTGAACCACACAAAATACCAAAAGGTACTCAGTTCAGAATCAAGAGTGACTCCCAACAAACGGATACTAGAAACATCCTTAATCTGTTCACCAAAAATATGCAAACAAAGATGAGGTGGATTCAAGGTACGGGATCAAGTGATGGTAATGGAATGCGTTTTATTAGCATTAAGCTTCATGCCCCAAAGTTGACACCCAGCGGTGATCATTGCCAAGTCCCTATTCAGAGATGCAGCAACTTCACCTCTGTTGCTTAGGTGAGTTGTATCATCAGAATATAAAATAAGCTAATTTTCGAGGTTAATGCCCAAGTCAAAAATAAAAGTGTTAAAAAATAAAGGTCCAAGAAGACTCCCCGGAGGAACACCAGATACGACAGGCAGAGAAGCAGAGCAGGCACCATCAACAACCACACACTGTGATCAATTAGTTTAAAAAAAAAAAATACTGAGAAGACTTCCACCAATACCAAGAAGTTTTAGTTTACAAATTAGAGCCCTATGACTATCAACATCAAAAGCAGAACTAAAATCAATAGCAACCACTCGAGACTCATGCCCACGATCCAAAGAAGACTGCAGGTCATGAGACAGAGTCATGAGAGCGTCACATGTTCCCAAACCCTTACGGAATCCGAACTGAGAATCAGGTTACTGATTGAATTTATCACTGTATATGGAAAGCCGTTGAGCCAAAAGACTCTCAAAGATCTTAGAGAGGATAGGAGTAAAAGAAATTGGGCGGTACTCAGTAGGAAAAGTTGAAGATGAGGCTCCCTTCGGGATGGGAGCGATGTTGGCCTTGCGCCAAAAAGAGGGAAAACTACCAGACTTCAGCAGTAACCTGAATACTACAGCAAGTTTTGGTGCTAAGAACGTAGCAATCCTCTTAAAGAATAGAGAAAAAATCCCATCTGGGTCCGTCCCACCATATATATCAAGATGTAGGAGGTATTTTTTCAATTCACTGGATATAAATGCAAATGAGCTAAGTTTTGGAAAGGGGAAACAAGTCAAAATTAGGGATAATTCATTATCACACTGTTTGTTAATGAAAATATCAGAAAGTAAATTAGCCTTTCTTAATGGATCAAATGACATTGAATCATCAGACTCGCGTAATGGAGGCATGCTAGAATCGACACCAAACAAAGAGGATTAAAGAAAAGCCCACCATTTGTGTTGTTGAGTAGTTCCTGCAAGAACCTCCTGTATATGAGAATTATAAGCAGCTTCAGCTGCATTATAGATTCTCTGAGCATCAGCTTTAAGAGCAACATAATTATACCATAGCAACTGGCATCGATTCTGCCTCCATAGGTGATAAGCAGTCTGCTTATCATCACAGGCCCGCTTACAGTAATCATTAAAGCAGGCTTTATCTCTCATACGAGATTTGATTATCTTAGGTGGAACTCTTCTGCGTAAAATATCTAATAGACAAGTATCAAGAGCAGAGACTGAGTCATTAGATCGAAAAATAGTATTTCACTGAATATTATCAATTTCAGAACAAACGTTGTCCCAATTGACTCTAGATTTAAGATAGACCTGACGGGAAATGGTGATATCAGGCACAGTGAGGTCTAAACAAATCTTACAGTGAATGGCATTGTGGTCAGAAGAACCTATGGGAGCAAGGACAGAAGCCACTACAACACCAGGAATTTCAGTTAAAGCCAAATCCAGGCAGTTCCCAGAACTGTGTGTAGGTCCATGAATCAGCTGCTCACAACCAGACAGATTAGAGAAATCCAGAGCAGCAAGACCATTACTATTGGTTGGAGATACAGAACCCCACTTATCTTGGTGATGGCCATTCAAGTCTCCAACAAATATAAAAGATGCTTTGACATCAACTGACTGTATTGAAGCCATAGCAGTTAAAAGGCAATCATACAAGTCATTATTATCATCTGGAATCCTATATAGGCTGAAAATATAATGATTATTGTATTTGCTAGAGACTTTGACAAGCTGCATCCCATGGCAGTGACATACAAATTTAATTAAGTGTTGTGCACTGTAACCAGATCTAACATACAAACCCACGCCACGAGCACGAGGAAAGGAATCCCGTCTAATTAGAACAGGTTTATCAACATTAGGAATAAGAAGCTCTGAAATATCTCTAATGTTAGAAACAAGAGTTTCTGCACACAAAACAATGTCATGAAATGGCAATGTTCAAGGTTGAGACAAACCTTATACTAAGTAAACGTTGAGTTCTGTGCATGCGCAGATCAGGGTGGGGCAGCTCATGATAGTGGGACAGCTCGTGACACCACATCGGGTCTTTGCAACACCACGCCCTCACGCTGACCACTCAGCCACAACCTCCCCAAATAATCTGGACATCTATGTAAAACCATACAAACCTCTCTCTCTCTCTCTCTCTCTCTCTCTCTCTCTCTCTCTCTCTCTCTCTCTCTCTCTCTCTCTCTCTCTCTCTCTCTCTCTCTCTCTCGCGCGCTCGCTCGCTCTCTCCATCACAGTTTCCCTTTACGTACCTTCCTCCTCCCCTTTACTATCCTCTCCTTCTCCACCTCCCTTCTCTTCCCTCTCCCTTGCTCCGTAATTCTGCCCGTCAGTAACGCGATGAATTAGGCTTTAAACTTAGCTAATCCCCAGTAACGAGAGATAATGGGACTCAAAGTGAACTCGGCGCCAAAGTAAATTCCAACCCCCTGCACTCGTTATCGTCAACGCGCTCCCGTTCCCCCGCGCACCTGAAAGGGAACCAAAACAGGAATCAGGATGTGGAAGGGGACCTAGAGGGGAGGGTATAGTGTCTCTTAGGAAAGGTGAAATGGTGCTTTAGTAAAAGGGATATACCAATGTTTGTGAAGGGATGGGGGATGGATTTTGACATCTGGGCGGTAATGGAAAGCGAAAATATAGATATCTTGTATGGAGCCCTATATATAGAAGCTTGCTGTGTGTGTGATTGTATCCCGTCTTAATGATTGTGGCCTGGCCTTTGTAAACACATATTAATCTCGTCCGTAGAACTGTTTATGGATTAGCGAATGAAAAGACATACATCACTGGTCATGTGCAACAAACCCGGAGCAGCAGGTTGAAGAATATGATACTGGGGCGGCCCTAAAGCCGGACAGAGGAAAAGCACCTCCTGTGTTAAATTATGTTTCTAACTAATTCCATTTTTTTCCAAACATGAAACCCCAGGTACGGGTTGTACTCATGTCTGAAGATTTACGAGTCTTTATGTGAAATGCTCAAGTTAGCTCCTACGTCAGCTAATGAACGAAAACGTTGAAAATTAATATTGTTACGATATAGTGTGTCGCTACATTCATAATTTTATTAACAATGATTTAATTACTGATAACATATGTTGGTTCTTACTGAGGTGTGACTTGAACACATGACTGAAGGCACAAAAACTCTGGTATCGGTATCGGTAGTAGTATCGGTATCGGCCGAGTTTTGTTGTATCGGTATCGGTATCGCTAAAAATTTTGTTATCGATACATCTCTAGTTTGAGCCATACGTTAAATTAAAATCTATGAGTGAGACAAGGTGGGCATGCCGGTGATAATCTGTCAAGGCAGTTGACCAACCACTGGTGAGAATAACACCACCCATGATGGAACTCTCTAACGTAAATGATGCCAGGCCATTTGTTGATGCCCGAAGTCTGTTGACCTCTGTATGCGACTTACAGTTCATTACCAGCTTAGAGCTGTTGACAATTTTTTTTCAACACCAAGGCACTGTCAAGACACTTACTGGGGCAGGACAAGAATCTTATGTCAGATAAAGTCACTGGCGAAGCTACCATCAAAACACTGATGAAATGCCGAAGTGGGGAAAACTTTTCATTAGAACTCTAGATATTTTTTTTTTACTTACCCACCAAACGTCAAATGTGCAATCTCGGACAATGCTACTCCACAGAAGAAAAGAAATTATCAATGAGGCTGCTGGCAAACGAGACCCATGGAAGTGAAAACACAGCGTCGGACGAACAGACCAAAACAGTTAAATGTATATCATTATGAATTAGAGTGTTGTAATTGAGATGCAAGAAATGTTTAAAAGTAGAAGCTCAATCGTTATTTCTTTTTTTGCAAAAACTGATGTGAGATGCTAATGATGAGAACTACAAGCTCATAGCTGACAGCTACATTCTGGAGGAGGATAATGCAAAGGTTGGACAAGCTGTTTATCAAAATCTTGATAATGAGTGTCGGCCTAAAGTAGAGAGTGAAAACATGAAGTATTTAGTTTCCAATTCCTCGTCTTCCATTTTATCCCACTTCTCAACAGCAGAGATGATACTATCCACCATCCAAAGCAACATCGTGTTCAGCAGGGATATCGTTCTCTGTCTACGAACACTACTGATATATGTGGCTAACAATGGCAATATTGAATATTGAGAGGGGTTTTGTAAACAAGTTAACGTCATGGTTGATAAACTTTTTTTTCTGATGAGCAGGTTAATATCATTTACCCAATAATTGACATGCCAAATGTATTCCCTACTACATAATGTATACCCAACGCCAACGGTAAAACATTGATATCGATAGTGTCAGTTTTCAAGTGAGTAAACTTCGAATATATTGTTTCAAATATATATATATATATATATATATATATATATATATATATATATATATATATATATCTATATATATATATATATATATATATATATAGGTAGGAAGACACCTACCGAACAGGCGCAAGCCACTCCCAGTGAGGTATATATGGGAGGTGAGAAGGAGCTGAAGCCTCCAAAGACCCTTCCATGTCCTCACTAACCGTTTCCCTATTGTCTCACCAACACCGGAGAGTAGTTCAGCATGCTCTCTAAAGACAGATCCTCTCTTTATCCACACCACACTACATTCACATAACATATACACCTTTTTCCAAAATTCAAAATTCAAATGGCTCAATTAAGCAATGCCTCGGAGTCCCCGCCTGGGGGGGGGACCACAAATTCCCCCAGGGAGGACTCCCCTTCTGGCTGCCGACCCGAGAGGTGTCTTGATAACTCCTCGAACCTCCTTCTTCTCAATTTCTGCAACATTCGCGGTCTTCGCTCTAATTTTCATTCTGTGGAACATCATCTCTCCTCCTCTAAACCTCACCTTCTCTTCCTTACCGAAACACAGGTTTCTGAGGCTACTGACAGCAATCTCTACTCTGTTCCCTCCTACTATCTCTATCCTAAATTTCAATCCAAAGCTGGATGTTGCGCCTACGTGCGCAACGACATCACTTGCTCTCGTGCCCACGACCTTGACTCTTCTGAATTTTCCACCATCTGGTTAAGACTTCACTGTCATTCTATTACTAAATACATCTGTGCTGTTTATCTCTCACCTAACTCTACCAACTATGTAAAATTCTTTGACTATTTGAATTCTAAAGTGGAGCACATCTTGACCCACTCTCCCTTCGCTGAAATCTCCATCCTAGGAGATTTCAATGTTCCACCAGCTTTGGCTTTCATCCTCTTTCACTGACCATCCTGGTGAACAAGCCTACAACTTTGCTATCCTCAACGACCTAGAGCAGTTGGTCCAGCACCCTACACGTATTCCTGACCGTCTTGGAGATCGGCCCAACATTCTAGACCTCTTCCTTACCTCAAACCCTTCTGCTTATTCTGTCAAACTGTTCTCTCCGTTGGGCTCCTCCGATCACAATCTTATTTCTGCATCCTGTCCTATCGCTCCTGTACATCCTCTGGACCCACCGAAGAGGCGATGCTTCTGGCATTTTGCTTCAGCTCGGTGGGACGACCTGAGGATGTACTCATTCCCGTGGAATGATTATTGCTTCCAGGATAGAGACCCCTCTGTGTGTGCTCAGCGCATCACAGAGGTGATTGTCTCTGGAATGGAGGCATACATTCCTCGTTCTTTCTCTACTCCTCACGCTAAAAAGCCTTGGTTTAATCACGCTTGTTCTCGTGCTGTCAATGATAGAGAGGTAGCTCACAAAAGATACCAGAGCCTTCAAACTAATGCTAATTATGAACTTTACATTTCTGCCCGAAATCGTGCCAAATCTATTCTCCGACTAACCAAAAATTCTTTCATTAATAGAAAATGTCAAAACCTTGCTTTCTCTAACTCTTCCCGTGACTTCTGGCATCTAACCAAAAACATCTCCTCCAACTTCACTTCTTCATCTTTCCCTCCACTCCTCAGACCTGCCCGCACCACTGCCTTCTCATCTATCTCTAAGGCTGAACTCTTCTCTCAAACTTTTTCTAAAAACTCCACTCTGGACGATTCTGGGCATATTCCTCCTACTCATCCCCCCTCTGACTCCTTTATGCCTGTTATAAAGATTCTTCAAAATGATGGTTTCTATGCCCGCTCTGGCCTCAATCCTCAGAAGGCTTATGGCCCTGATGGAGTGCCTCCTATTGTCCTTAAAAACTGTGCCTCCGTGCTGTCACCCTGCCTGGTCAAACTCTTTCGCCTCTGCCTGTCAACATCTACCTTTCCTTCTTGCTGGAAGTATGCCTTCACACAGCCTGTACCTAAGTAGGGTGACCGCTCCAATCCCTCAAACTACCGTCCTATTGCTTTACTTTCTTGTCTATCAAAAGCTTTTGAATCAATCCTTAACCGTAAGATTCAAAAGCACCTTTCCACTTCTGACCTTCTATCTGATCGCCAGTATGGGTTCCGCAAGGGGCGTTCTACTGGTGATCTCCTAGCCTTCTTAACTGACTCTTGGTCATCCTCTCTTAGCCGTTTCGGTGAAACTTTTGCTATTGCGCTGGACATATCAAAAGCTTTTGATAGGGTCTGGCACAAATCTTTGCTTTCTAAACTACCCTCCTACGGTTTCTATCCTTCTCTCTGTACCTTTATCTCCAGTTTCCTTTCTGACCGTTCTATTTCTGCCGTGGTAGACGGTCACTGTTCTTCCCCTAAATCTATTAACAGTGGTGTCCCACAGGGTTCTGTCCTATCTCCCACTCTTTTTCTGTTGTTCATTGATGATCTTCTTTCCAAAACGAACTGTCCTATCCATTCCTACGCCGATGATTCCACTCTGCATTATTCAACTTCTTTTAATAGAAGACCCACCCTTCAGGAACTTAACGACTCAAGGCTGGAGGCTGCAGAACGCTTAGCCTCAGACCTTACTATTATTTCCGATTGGGGCAAGAAGAACCTGGTGTCCTTCAACGCCTCAAAAACACAGTTTCTCCACCTATCCACTCGACACAATCTTCCAAACAACTATCCCCTATTCTTTGACAACACCCAGCTATCACCTTCCTCAACACTAAACATCCTCGGTCTATCCTTAACTCAAAATCTCAACTGGAAACTTCATATCTCATCTCTTACTAAATCAGCTTCCTCGAGGCTGGGCGTTCTGTACCGTCTCCGCCAGTTCTTCTCCCCTGCACAGTTGCTGTCCATATATGTCCGCCCTCGTATGGAGTATGCATCTCATGTGTGGGGGGGCTCCACTCACACAGCTCTTCTGGACAGAGTGGAGGCAAAGGCTCTTCGTCTCATCAGCTCTCCTCCTCATACTGATAGTCTTCTACCTCTTAAATTCCGCCGCAATGTTGCCTCTCTTTCTATCTTCTATCGATATTTCCACGCTGACTGCTCTTCTGAACTTGCTAACTGCATGCCTCCCCCTCCCGGCCCCGCTGCACTCGACTTTCTACTCATGCTCATCCCTATACTGTCCAAACCCCTTATGCAAGAGTTAACCAGCATCTTCACTCTTTCATCCCTCACGCTGGTAAACTCTGGAACAATCTTCCTTCATCTGTATTTCCTCCTGCCTACGACTTGAACTCTTTCAAGAGGAGGGTATCAGGACACCTCTCCTCCCGAAACTGACTTATCTTTCGGCCACCTCTTTGGATTCTTTTTGGGAGCGGCGAGTAGCGGGCTTTTTTTTTTTATTGAAGTTTACTTTTTTTGTGCCCTTGAGCTGTCTCCTTTGCTGTAAAAAAAATATATATATATATATATATATATATATATATATATATATATATATATATATATATATATATATATATATATATATATATATATATATATATATATATATATATATATAAATATTGTTTATGTATATTTTATAGGCAAAAGGTGGACAAAAAAAATACTGTAGCACACTGAAAGAACTGGGCCTCCTACCCCCATGCCCCAATACATTTTTTTTTTCCTTCACCTTCTCTTCCCCGCTCTCGCTTCCTCTCCTTCCCCTTCCTCACACCGTATAGTCAGATTTACAGGAAATCAAGGATCCAAAGGTTTATGAGAAACTTTAACTACCTAACCTTGACATGATTGAGCGAGACACATGTCCTGCATTGGAATGATATAAGCATATAGAATAATGAGGACGATGAAATACATTATGTGATTAGTGATAATTGCAATTGCGATATCATATAAAAAAAATAATAACATTACAAATAAGTAGCATGCAACATACCCGTTCAAAGCTGTGGGAAGAGAAATTAACAGCAAAACAACAAAATTATAATACCTGGTAAAAATATGGAAAGAGGAAGATAGAAGTATAGGTAGGGTTAACAAGATGAAGAATGAGCAGAGAACAAGTAGTAGTAGTAGTAGTGGTGGTAGTAGTGGTGGTAGTAGTAGTAGTAGTAGTAGTAGTAGTAGTAGTAGTAGTAGTAGTAGTAGTAGTAGTAGAAAAAGTAGTAGTAGTAGTAGTAGTAGTAGTAGTAGTAAAAAAAGAAAGAAAAAAAGGTGAAGGACAAATTAACAAATGAATAATAACATTTGAATTGGCACTTTACTTTTCGTCGTCTTCTTGGTGGTGGTGGTGGTGGTGAAGATGGTGATGACGACTCGCAACACACACACACAGGAAGCTCGTGAGGAGATCCCTGAACGCCCTCACACACACACACACACACACACACACACACACACACACACACACACACACACACACAGACCTGCTTACTCCAATTCTATATATCAATACGTTCATGCACATATACATATAAATAAGATATACACAAATAAAAATAATAAGTCTGTATAGGCTACACAAAATAGTGCAACATCCTCTTCTTAGTCTTCTTTCTCCTGGCTTTCCTGTAAAAAATAATGAGAGAGAGAGAGAGAGAGAGAGAGAGAGAGAGAGAGAGAGAGAGAGAGAGAATGCCTATCGCCGTGTCTCCATTTTTAGTCTTTTCTCTTTTTTTTCATCTTCTGTTATGGAGGAGAGAGGTCACCATATTCTCACCATTCAACCACACTCTCCACCACCAGTACCCCCCATCACCATAATCACCACAACAACAACCTCACCATACACAACATCCAGACAACATCACCACTTATACACATTTTCCACCATCATCACTATCATCATCTCCACAAGCTCACCATTCACAAACATCAGCCGTCATCACCATTCATACGCATTTTAGTAGCCTACCATCACCACAAGAACCTCACCATTCACACACCAGCCATTATCATCACCATCACCACAACCTCATCATTCACACTTAACATGCATAATCACACTCGCTTGGTGGTGTGCGAGGGCTTAACACAGACCCCACGCTTCTACCTGTGGTGTGTGTGAAGCGAGCGGTGAACTAGCCTACTGTTCATTGTCTTCTTTTTCCTCTTCCTCTTTCTCCTCTTCGTTTTCCTCCATTTCGTCTCGTTCCTGTTTTTCTTCATTTTCGTCTTCTTTTCTTAGTCCTCTTTTTTTTTTCAGTTCGTATTGATCGTTCTTCCTTGTGTTAGTATTCACATTATTTACCTTTTTCTCTTTCCATTTTTCATTTTCTTTTTTTTCTATAAACGCTTGCACACACTGTATATTTCTTTTTCTTTCTTTCCCTCGCTTTCATCTTCGTTTATTTCCTTATCTATCAACACTTTCACTGGAGTTTCTTTCGACACAGCCACTTAAATTTATCTACCAACACCTCGATCGCTTTTAACGTTAACTCTCATTTGCTTATTTATCTGTTTGCAAGTAGGCTAGTTAGTGTTCCTCTCTCTCTCTCTCTCTCTCTCTCTCTCTCTCTCTCTCTCTCACACACACACACACACACACACACACACACACAAATACAAGAATAGCCTAGTTTTTATCTTATTTACACAAGTATAATTAAAATTGTATCCCCAATAATCTACTATGATTACTTTGCTCTCTTAGCTTCACAGAGAGAGAGAGAGAGAGAGAGAGAGAGAGAGAGAGAGAGAGAGAGAGAAGCCTTGTATACACCCACATAACATTGTCCCTTTTTTTATATAATTTAACGCAAAAGCTCCTGAACGTGATAATTAATAATCTACTCGCCATATCTTTTTGTCTATTTTCCGCTTACCGAACCGAGCTTTCAACTTTTTATTTTTTTTACAGTAAGACCAAAAATGAAAGAAAATATACCCCGCAGAAAAAAATAGCCTACGAAAAAAAAACGCAGAAAGAAAAAGCCCGCAGAAAAAAACCTCGTAGAAAAAAAAATCAATCTGCAGAAAAATAAAGCACACAGAAAAAAATACGAAGAAAGAAAATCAGAAAGAAAAGCCCGCAGAATAAACATAGCCTACAGTAAACCTAACTTAGAAAAGAGCCCACAGAAAAAAAAATACAGAAAAACAACGCAGAAAAAAGCCTGCAACAGAAAAAAAAATTAGCCTGTAGAATACACCCACAGAAAAAAAATCCCGTAGAATAAAAGTTCGTTGAAAAAAGCCCGCAGAAAAAAAGCCGCCTCCCTTATTACCAACAAATTCACCTTTTATTCGCCTTCCTCCCCACGTTATCTTGCACACGTGTCCTCGGTTCACTATGTCAAGCCCGTTTCTTATCAGTCTTCCGCGTCGCACTGGAAATATAAGAAACACCTGCAGGGCGGCGGCGTAGGTCCCCCTCACGTGGGTGCCTCCGCTCAAGCGACGCCGACGCAGTGACGCCTCACGCGGCCACGCCTCCCCCGCGGAGTTGTCGATGTTTTTTTTCAGCAGATGTTTTTAAACTAATTTGCACTTGTTTTTAAGGTTTATAAATATATGTGACAGTACAGTCGTATTTATTTAACAATTTCCTGAGTCATCCAAGGCCTTGTCAGTTGAATTGGGTTATTCTTTAAAAAATACGTAGGTAGGTAACACACAAGCTGGTTATGTTTTGTTTTGTTTTTCGTTACAGGGATAAACAGCGTGAAAAGCATAACGTAGTATTGCGTTTTTAATATGCATGCCATATGTCCTAGTTTTATTGTTTCCAGAATAATTTCAATGCCTTATGAGTTAATTTTGAGATAATATGAACACAGTTTATTCATTGTAGGCCTATGGGTGTTTTGAGGTAATGATTTTATATACTCATTTTGCTCCTTATGTTCTTTTTATTGTGTGTGTGGGTGGGTGTAATGTGAATGACAGCAGGTCTGGATTAAACCACGGAGCCATATATACAGAATAGGAGAGTTTGGCCCCATTACTAATGCACCGTCACTCACACGCTCTACTGGGTAAGAAGGGGCAGGAAGCGAGACTGAGATGGGTTGGGCATGTCATGAGGAGAGAGGAAGGGAGTAGTGAGAGACGTACGTACCTATGCTATACAAATAAGTGTGAAGAATGAATCATAAGAAATGTAATGAATAAAGGCGCAGAGTCTGTCTTGCTGACATCTGCTAAATAATAAAACCTTAGTACTTCTCACCATTATTTCACCTGTTATGCCCAGGAAATATTAGGCTATCACCAAATTTGAACGGTATTACAGCGAGACACTTCACATTTCTTATCATATTTATTCTTCTCAGTTATTCTATATATTTATTCTTCAGGTTTACTTTTTGAACGTTTATTTTTCACATTTATCCTTCATAATCCTCCGCTCAGCTGATGTAATGTTGACATTTCCCGCCGCTCCGGTGTGGTGTCGTCAGACATCCCATATCGTGAGACATCCCATCCTGAATACATACATGAATTTCGACACGGTAACGTGTCTTTTGTCGACTGTTTGTCGGGATTTGACCCACCCAAGTTTATTTATATTATCATGTAAGCAAATGATGACGTATGTGTGTATATAACTAGGATATCAACAATCACTCTTCATCTTCTTGTGACCTGTTCCTCTCTGCACCGCTTTTTAGGTCCTCCTTGATACTTTCTTACACTTAAATGCTTCACTTTGTTACTCTGTGATAGTAAAGATTGGGTTCTGCGATGCGAAGTTCAGGATAGGATGTCTCACGACACGGGATGGCAAACGACACCACACCGGCATACCAACTCTACCTAATCAGGCGCCTTCGTCTTGTCATAATCGGCACTAGGTTGAGGGGTCGCCGATACCATGAAAACAACGACTGAGTAAGCGGATCGAGGCTATGCTAATGCCTGTCACCAGGTTGGCAGGGCCCTTGGTTAGGGTGTGTACCAGACGACTGTGAAAGCGGCCCTTGGACTAGATTCCTCGGCAAGTGTGTGACGGTCGTATGATCCAAGCTCTCCCATACAACTAAACGGTGGGTCTCATTATTACACTTTCAGAAGGTTGGTGTGAGTGTGGTTTCTTGTTGAGTGGGAAAGAAAAAAAAGAAAGATAGATAGATAAGCTAATAGATAGATAAATAGAGAGATAGAACGTGTGTGGAAATTTCAAATAGGTACGACACTTTTATTTAGTTAGTTTTATTCCTGTACATCGCAGAATCTCAACACACAGCTACATCGTACGCATATGTCCCTGAATATTTATCTTTTACATCTAAACCACAGACCCACTTCATCGTTGTTTTTATCTTTTCTGGTTTGTAAACCTAAGCGGTACACAGATGAGCACCGAGGCCACGCGCAGCTATAAGGTAATGCATAACCCAAACTTTATTTGCTACACATAAACTACAGACTAGCGTTGCCAAATTATCGTACTCATCGCATTGCATTGTCGTAGTTTCTGACCGATAACTATAGTAAAAAACACAAAAAGCATCAATAAATAACAGTTTTAACGCTAACTTTAATATTCTCCCGTTGTTTGTATGGTTGCGGCAGTCTTTGAGCCTAAAAATGATAAATGCAATGTTCAGAGTACGACAATTTGGCAACGCTGAATTACAGACCCACTTCACTGCTTCCCGTCTCTTCTGCGCTTGTGAAATGGACGACGTGACGTGAAGACAACAAAAGAAGGGGTTAAAGAGGGTGGCGACACATATATAACTTGGGATTGAAGACAGGGCAGCAGCGTTGACGTCCGGGAGAGCTCCGGTCGGATGTACAGAAGATGGGCTCACCGGGAGGGAAGTCGGTAGCGGAGATGTTAAAAGGAGGAGGTCAGGGCCGGGAATAATAACCGCCAGGGCTTCTCCGACCAATAACCCTCTCGTTGCGTGACAGAATGCACAGGATCCCTTTATGTTGGGGAAGACCAGGGTCTACTTGGGGTTCACCGATGTGGCGTGGGTCTGTTGCGAGCGAAATCCAAGTTAGCAGAACCTTAGGGATAACAAAGGTTTTACAGTAGCGTGAGGGTTTGAATAAGGAAGAGTGATGGTTAAGGAGCGTTGGAGAGTCAGTATCTTTATATACGTTTTTACTTACTGTATTCCTGATTGCTCGCTCCCACCACCACCACCACCACCAGCGCTACCGTGGCCGTCAAAATTTTCATTGTAGCTCTGGAATAATAACAAGAGAAGCAGTAGTAGTAGTAGTAGTAGTAGTAAGAGTAGTAGTAGTACCGGTAGTAGTAGTAGTAGTAGTGGTAGTAGTAGTAGTAGTAGTAGCAGTAGTAATAGTAGTAGTAGTAGTAGTAGTAGTAGTAGTAGTAGTAGTAGTACCGCCAGTAGTAGTAGTACCGGTAGTCGTAGTAGTAGTAGTAGTAGTAGAGTTTGGGGAAACAGATAAAGGAAGCCAAGCCTATATTCTATGTATCGGTACCTCGGTTCAATCAAATAATCAATGGGGGTATACGCCGGGGGCGCGTCGCCTCGTCCACCCTGCGACGCCAAGCCCGGGGTTTCCTCCGGGCAAGTCTCCATGCAGGCCCCTTCCTCCCATCCTGAGTACTTCATGGCGGGATCTGCCGACTTGCTCAAGTCACGAACTCTGTGGGCATCCCCTTGCCCTCCTCCACTCCACCCGATGAGCAGCGTGCCACACGCCCGTACAGCCGGAGTTGGCGATGATGGACTATGCGGGTAATATAATGTCGATTCAATCTCACGGAGTGGTCGTCGGTTTGCACAAAGTCATTCCAGGGATATCCCATGAATCTGCATAGACATTTATTACCAAGCAATGGGCGCCTCTTCAAGACCCTATTTAGTGTTCATGTCTCATAACAATAGAAGTGATATTTAATATATTCTGTATATAGTAAAGGAAGCTACATAGCACAATGAGGGTCGATGTTTAGGATTATAACAACGATTCTATGACATGTGGCAGAGATTTTTTCCCATGTGCCACATTGCGGTGGTGGTGGTGGTTCTTAGTACCTACCTCGCTGCGCCAAACTTAGAAACTGAAAAAAAAAAAAAACTATTATAACCTTCTTGAGAGAGTGTGTGTGTGTGTGTGTGTGTGTGTGTGTGTGTGTGTGTGTGTGTGTGTGTGTGTGTGTGTGTGTGTGTGTGATAATATGCCTTAAAAATACATTATTCAACTCACGGAGGTTTCCTGAACTCACAAAACCGTTCTGAAAGCAGGAAATCAAAGAAAGGCATAACAAATCAAGGTTCCGTATTAGTATAGGCATCGCTTGGCACGCTGTACCACCAAATAATCACCGCCTTACCATAATATAACGATAATACATCTTTTGAGGTAATATGCATACAATTTATATCATTCATGGCAGGAAAGCAAAGAAAGACATAGAAAGTAAGGGTTCCGTATTAGTATAGGCTTCGCTTGGCACGCTGTACCACCAAATATTCACCGCCTTACCATAATATAACGATAATACATCTATTCTTTGTTCTCCTGTTTTTTTTTTTAGTATTTCAAGGCTTTATGGGTTGATTTAGAGGTAATATGCATACAATTTATATCATTCATGGCAGGAAAGCAAAGAAAGGCATGAAAACAAGTATTGGGTATTAAGGCTTCGTTTGCCATACAGCATCACCAAATATTTGACGCCTTACCATAATTTAACATCTTCTTAACCTTCAACTCTTAGAAAGCGGGAATTAAGGAACTACAGCAAAAATGAGAATTACGTATTACTAGGCTTCGATTTGTAGCGGCATAATTCAGCGACAAAATATGTATCTCCTCAACCCTTTGCCTTCTTCAGGGGACGCCCACCCCCCTCAGGCACTGCAGAAGGCGCCGCAGGGAAGAGACGGCGCAGAAAAAAAAATTAAATAAGAAATATAATAGAAAATCTTAGCTTGGGAGGACCTGGAGGCCATGGAGAGAGAGAGAGAGAGAGAGAGAGAGAGAGAGAGAGAGAGAGAGAGAGAGAGAGAGAGAGAGAGAGAGAGAGAGAGAGAGAGAGAGAGAGAGAGAGAGAGAGAGAGAGAGAGAGAGAGAGAGAGAAAAGGGGGGGAATGTAACTCGTTGTAGGTAAATTGTGCAGGCGGCCTAAGTGGCTCAGTGACCGACGGGGCCGCTTTCCCAGTCTCTTGCTCTTGCTCTTGCTGTACAGGTGACCCGTTGGAGAGTCAGGCCTTCGTATCGGCACAACCTGTAAAAATAAAAACAACACAAGCAGTATCCATTACAAATCTTCCTATTCCCTATTTCTTACATACCACATCTTCATGGCTTCTATAATTCTCTCATTTGCTTCATCACTCAGTCCCAGCAGCAGCAGCATCCATTCCCTCTCTGTCCTTGCAATCCTCCCATTCACATCCCAGCCCACCTCACTCAGTGCCACCCTCATCATCTCCGTCCTTTCTCTCCGGTGCCTCCCACACACCAGTATCACATGCACGACAGTTTCATCCACACCCCTGTCACACATCTGACACACTTTGCTGCGGGACTCAGGCCACCTGTAATTTCTTGCATTCACATTCATACACTGCGCCCGAGCTTGGAAGAGAAGATCACCACCCAGGCTTCCATCATACCAGCTGACACACTGCGGGGCTTCCTTTTCCCTGTACCACTCCAAAGTAGTCTTTCGCTCCATCGCATGCTTCCACCTCCTCAGACCGTCACCTTTCACTGCACTGTCTATCTCTCTCTTCCACTTTCTCACATCCCATTCTAGACCCTCACTGTTCCTGTCAGTCACCTTCCATTCAAAGAAGCGCCTCCCTTCGATCCTTTCTGCTCACCCACCTGACTCGCATACCACTGTCACCAACCATTCTCATGCAGTTCTTAATCCATTTGCTCTCATGCACACTCCACAAGTAAACCTTCCGTGCCAGTCTTGCGTCATCCATTCGTTCCAGTCTAACTTTGTATCTAAGGGTAGCCTTCCTAAATCTTTCCAAAAAGGCGCGTCCATACCAGGAATCTTTGTATGACAACAATGTATCCCAGACGTTTCCCAAGTGTTTCGGTAAATCACTGGGATACATTTGAATACCCTCGGGAAATAATGTTTCCTGTCCACACCTCAGGGTTGTTCTCAGGATGTCGGTGTGTGCGGAGACTACTGCAATGGCCTCTGTGTTTTACTTATTATTGCACTCACTGGAGAGCAAAAAGAAGACAAGGGAACGCGTATGGGTGAGGTCGTTTACAGAAAGTTGAGCATTACAGAATGACTTACTTTTGGCTGAGCCGAGATTAATGGAGCAGGGTTGAATTAATTAAAAAATTTCTTAGAAGGTCAACCACTGATTTTGAAGAACTATTACGAACGGTGGCTCCCAAAATACCATGAATCGATACCAGGCACAGAAAAGCCATTCCAGCTTCCAGCAGCCTGCAGCCATAATCTGACAGGCGGAGATCCGTTTACGAGCCTCATTAACACCTTCGAAATGTCAAAGCTGAGTTTCCATACAAACTTTCCTGGAGTGGGCGGTCCTGAGAAACAGTTGGGAAGTACTTGAGATTAAAATTTTGTTTTCCATCCTGGATGGAAAACACGAGAAACTTTTGCGCGCTCGCGCGCGCGTATATGCGGGTGTGGGTGTGTGTCTGTGGGTGTGGGTGTATATGTATATATATGTATAGTCACACACGAGTGTGACTTGGTATGTGTGGCGAGTGGGAATGTGGGGTGACTTGTTATGTGGGGCGAGTGGGAATGTGGGGCCCCACATTTCAACTCGTCCCACATAACAAGTCACCCCACATAACAAGTCGCCCCACATTTCAACTCGTCCCACATAACAAGTCACCCCACATAACAAGTCACCCCACATTTCAACTCGCCCCACATACCAAGTCGCCCCACATAACAAGTCGCCCCACATTTCAACTCGTCCCACATAACAAGTCACCCCACATTTCAACTCGCCCCACATACCAAGTCGCCCCACATAACAAGTCGCCCCACATTTCAACTCGTCCCACATAACAAGTCACCCCACATTTCAACTCGCCCCACATAACAAGTCGCCCCACATGTCACCGCGCCCCCCATAACAAGTCACCCCACATTTCAACTCGCCCCACATAACAAGTCGCCCCACATTTCAACTCGCCCCACATAACAAGTCACCCCACATTTCAACTCGCCCCACATAACAAGTCGCCCCACATTTCAACTCGCCCCACATAACAAGTCGCCCCACATTTCAACTCGCCCCACATAACAAGTCACCCCACATTTCAACTCGCCCCACATAACAAGTCGCCCCACATTTCAACTCGCCCCACATAACAAGTCGCCCCACATTTCAACTCGCCCCACATAACAAGTCACCCCACATAACAAGTCACCCCACATTTCAACTCGCCCCACATACCAAGTCGCCCCACATAACAAGTCGCCCCACATTTCAACTCGTCCCACATAACAAGTCACCCCACATTTCAACTCGCCCCACATACCAAGTCGCCCCACATAACAAGTCGCCCCACATTTCAACTCGTCCCACATAACAAGTCACCCCACATTTCAACTCGCCCCACATAACAAGTCGCCCCACATTGCAACTCGCCCACACATAACAAGTCACCCACATTTCAACTCGCCACATACCAAGTCGCCATAACAAGTCGCCCACATTTCAACTCGTCCCACATAACAAGTCACCCCACATTTCAACTCGCCCCACATAACAAGTCGCCCCACATTTCAACTCGCCCCACATAACAAGTCACCCCACATAACAAGTCGCCCCACATAACAAGTCACCCCACATAACAAGTCGCCCCACATAACAAGTCGCCCCACATAACAAGTCACCCCACATAACAAGTCGCCCCACATAACAAGTCACCCCACATAAAAAGTAGACCCACATAACAAGACCCCCCACAGAACAAGTCGCCACATAACAAGTCACCCCACATAACAAGTCTCCCCACATAACAAGTCACCCCACATAACAAGTCGCCCCACATACCAAGTCGCCCCACATACCAAGTCGCCCCACATACCAAGTCGCCCCACATACCAAGTCGCCCCACATTTCAACTCGCCCCACATAAGTCGCCCACATACCAAGTCGCCCCACATACCAAGTCGCCCCACATAACAAGTCGCCCCACATAACAAGTCCTTACATACCAAGTCGCCCCACATACCAAGTCGCCCCACATACCAAGTCGCCCCACATTTCAACTCGCCCCACATACCAAGTCGCCCACATACCAAGTCGCCCCACATTTCAACTCGCCCCACATACCAAGTCGCCCCACATAACAAGTCGCCCCACATACCAAGTCGCCCCACATTTCAACTCGCCCCACATACCAAGTCGCCCCACATAACAAGTCGCCCCACATACCAAGTCGCCCCACATTTCAACTCGCCCCACATACCAAGTCGCCCCACATAACAAGTCGCCCCACATACCAAGTCGCCCCACATAACAAGTCGCCCCACATACCAAGTCGCCCCACATTTCAACTCGCCCCACATACCAAGTCGCCCCACATAACAAGTCGCCCCAATAAACTCGCCCAATGTCATCATTCAGGTAAGGTCATGGAGTCCCAGAGGACCCAGGTATAGGGCGAGTTCCTTGCAGGTGTGTGTGTCTGTGTGTGTGTGTGTGTGTATCTCTCTCTCTCTCTCTCTCTCTCTCTCTCTCTCGGGCAATTAGTTGAAAAATTATGTAATTATCGTGGAGCCTCGCTGGAGGAGTTTGGATCTTCGGGAACTACCGCACGTGAAGCTCCGGATTACCTCTCTTTCTCTGTCACACACACACACTGACCACACTACGAAGCACACACACTCACTTAAGCGCTCTCCACTCGCTGCCCGCTTTTCTGCATTGTGTCGTTCGTGTGTGTCATAATATATATTGTGTATAGATAAACCAGCAACAGCCCGTCAAGCTGTGTATGAATGGGCCAATCATACTGACGTGATATTCCTGATGTAAATAAAACCCCACACTGGCAGGCAGACGATGGAGTTATATTTTGAACCAAACAGTTTCGGTGGACACTAGCTGCCACCATCTTCAGTGGTGTAAAGGAAGAGTAGAAGTAGTTACAATGGTTCACAATTCTCCATACATACAACACAGAACAGGTAAATATGGGAGGGGCAGGACAGGGAGGGATGGGTAAGTCCGTCAGGTCCATTCGAAGGAATTAAGGTCACCGCCCCGCCCCAACGCTGCGACTGACATATAGGGGGATGAAGGGGACGGGAAGAGTAGAAAGAGGTATAAGGATTAGCAAAATCATCTTATTTACACATAGGAACGGGTAAAAATGGGAGGGAGAGGTCAAGGATGGGTGGCCAACCCTGAGCCATAAGGTCAAGACACCCCGCCCAAAGCTATGACTAACAGCTGGGGGGATTAAGTGGGGGCGGGAAGAGATTTCTCCATCAGTGACCCCATTACCGGATCGAGCTTGAAATTACCGTCACATAAATTAAAATTGCTATGTTTCTTTGGATCAATTGAACAATCGCCCCCCCAGACCGCTCTGGTGGGACGATTCTTCAGTTGGGCAGAGTTGGGGGGCGATTCTTCAGTTGGGCAGAGTTGGGGGGCGATTCTTCAGTTGGGCAGAGTTGGGGGGCGATTCTTCAGTTGGGCAGAGTTGGGGGGCGATTCTTCAGTTGGGCAGAGTTGGGGGGCGATTCTTCAGTTGGGCAGAGTTGGGGGGCGATTCTTCAGTTGGGCAGAGTTGGGGGGCGATTCTTCAGTTGGGCAGAGTTGGGGGGCGATTCTTCAGTTGGGCAGAGTTGGGGGGCGATTCTTCAGTTGATGACAGGACTACAGCGGGCGGCCAAAACCTCACCAGTAGACCTGACATCAGGGGATCAAAACCTCACCCTAACATTCATGACTAACCTGACACAACTTGTGATCAGTTTTAGCACCACTGGGTTCATGTATTCTGTCTATTGTTCGCCATGGCCCGTGACACATTCAAGCCTGCCGTGCTCCCTCCGCTGACCGAGGATCCTTTGCCTGTGATCAATTGGCTTAAACAACATCGACTTTCTTCATTCATATCTGCAGGAATTTATGTGGCGCGACCGATTTTTTGCCAATGCATTTGAAAATCAGTGTATTCATTTTTTCCGCTCAATTCCCTATGTGAAAAATGCAAAAAATAAAGTGCTCCACATATGCTGTGTATTCTCACACCCATTTAGTATACATTTACATAACAATAAAACTATTAGTTATAAATAATGCAATATATAGAATCTAAGATTATGCATAATAAATGGCATTAACCAAATATAATAGGGGGGCTCCCGTGGTCCCGTGGTAAAGTCTCGGCCTTGCGCTTCGGCAGGGTGCCTGGAGCGTATGGGTTCGAGACCTATCCTGTGCCATGGGGGTGGAAAGGTGGGCTCTTTCCGACACCTTCAGCCCCGTTGTTGGGCCTCCTCCTTGAAAGAATTGGGTATCTCTCTACCAGCCGTCTGGGGGGTTGCGCGGTATGCTCCGCCTTCCTCCATTGGGGAATATCCCCAACGAAAATACCAAAAAATATATATATATAATATATTATAATTTCCGATATTTCAAGTTGGGGGGTCGATTCTTCAGTTGAGCAGAAATGGTGGGGCGAATCTTCAATTGGGAACTCTGGGGGGGGGGGGGGATTCTTCAATTGATCCGTTTCTTTATACACATTGCCTCAATAACCTTACGTTGTTTATATGACAGGTGGCTGTTTTATCAAGAAATACTATGATTTATATTTTCCATATGTTTAAAGATAGCACCAACTTGGAAAATGATTCTACATGTGTCGTTTATACAATAAATAAAAGTTCCTAAAACTTGTTATTTTCTTGTAACAATAAAACATATGGAGTTTTCTTCTTTTAATGAAAGAGATAATATATTAATACAAAATTTTACGGCATATTTTCCTTCTCCTTGCATAAACAATGACATTATCATGAAAGACAGTGTGCTGGGGAGAGATGATATAACATGGGGCGAGTTTGTTGGGGCGACTTGTACGTTATGTGGGGCGAGTTGGAATGTGGGGTGACTTGGAATGTGGGGCGACTTGGAATGTGAGGCGACTTGGAATGTGGGGCGACTTGGAATGTGGGGCGAATTGGTATGTGGGGCGACTTGGAATGTGGGGCGACTTGGAATGTGGGGCGACTTGGAATGTGGGGCGACTTGGAATGTGGGGTGAGTTGGTATGTGGGGTGACTTGGTATGTGGGGCGACTTGGAATGTGGGGTGACTTGGTATGTGGGACGAGTTGGAATGTGGGGTGAGTTGGTATGTGGGGTGACTTGGTATGTGGGGCGACTTGGAATGTGGGGTGACTTGGTATGTGGGGCGAGTTGGAATGTGGGGTGACTTGGTATGTGGGGCGAGTTGGAATGTGGGGTGACTTTGAATGTGGGACGAGTTGGAATGTGGGGTGAGTTGGTATGTGGGGAGACTTGGTAAGTTGGGCGACTTGGAAATTTGGGTGACTTGGAATGTGGGGCGAGTTGGAATGTGGGGTGACTTGGTATGTGGGGCGAGTTGGTATGTAAGGCGAGTTGGAATGTGGGGTGACTTGGTATGTGGGGCGAGTTGGAATGTGGGGTGACTTGGTATGTGGGGCGAGTTGGAATGTGGGGTGACTTGGTATGTGGGGCGAGTTGGTATGTGGGGCGACTTGGTATGTGGGGCGACTTGGTATGTGGGGCGAGTTGGAATGCGGGGTGACTTGGTATGTGGGGCGAGTTGGTATGTGGGGCGAGTTGGTATGTGGGGCGAGTTGGAATGCGGGGTGACTTGGTATGTGGGGCGAGTTGGAATGTGGGGTGACTTGGTATGTGGGGCGAGTTGGAATGTGGGGTGACTTGGAATGTGGGGCGACTTGGAATGTGGGGCGACTTGGAATGTGGGGCGAGTTGGAATGTGGGGTGACTTGGAATGTGGGGCGACTTGGAATGTGGGGCGAGTTGGAATGTGAGGTGACTTGGAATGTGGGGCGACTTGGAATGTGGGGCGAGTTGGAATGTGGGGTGACTTGGTATGTGGGGCGAGTTGGAATGTGGGGTGACTTGGTATGTGGGGCGAGTTGGAATGTGGGGTGACTTGGTATGTGGGGCGAGTTGGAATGTGGGGTGACTTGGAATGTGGGGCGAGTTGGAATGTGGGGTGACTTTGAATGTGGGGCGAGTTGGAATGTGGGGTGACTTGGTATGTGGGACGAGTTGGAATGTGGGGTGACTTTGAATGTGGGGCGAGTTGGAATGTGGGGTGACTTTGAATGTGAGGTGACTTGGAATGTGGGGTGACTTGGTATGTGGGACGAGTTGGAATGTGGGGTGACTTGGAATGTGGGGCGAGTTGGAATGTGGGGTGACTTGGTATGTGGGGCGAGTTGGAATGTGGGGTGACTTGGTATGTGGGGCGAGTTGGAATGTGGGGCGACTTGGTATGTGGGGCGAGTTGAAATGTGGGGTGACTTGGTATGTGGGGCGAGTTGGAATGTGGGGCGACTTGGTATGTGGGGCGAGTTGGAATGTGGGGTGACTTGGTATGTGGGGCGAGTTGGAATGTGGGGTGACTTGGTATGTGGGGCGAGTTGGTATGTGGGGCGAGTTGGAATGCGGGGTGACTTGGTATGTGGGGCGAGTTGGAATGTGGGGTGACTTGGTATGTGGGGCGAGTTGGAATGTGGGGTGACTTGGAATGTGGGGCGACTTGGAATGTGGGGCGACTTGGTATGTGGGGCGAGTTGAAATGTGGGGTGACTTGGTATGTGGGGCGAGTTGGAATGGGGCGACTTGGTATGTGGGGCGAGTTGGAATGTGGGGTGACTTGGTATGTGGGGCGAGTTGAAATGTGGGGTGACTTGGTATGTGGGGCGAGTTGAAATGTGGGGCGACTTGGTATGTGGGGCGAGTTGAAATGTGGGGTGACTTGGTATGTGGGGCGAGTTGGAATGTGGGGCGACTTGGTATGTGGGGCGAGTTGAAATGTGGGGCGACTTGGTATGTGGGGCGAGTTGGAATGTGGGGCGAGTTGGAATGTGGGGTGACTTGGTATGTGTGGCGACTTGGAATGTGGGGTGACTTGGTATGTTGGTCGAGTTGGAATGTGGGGTGACTTGGAATGTGGGGCGACTTGGAATGGGGCGACTTGGAATGTGGGGCGAGTTGGAATGTGGGGCGAGTTGGAATGTGAGGTGACTTGGAATGTGGGGCGACTTGGAATGTGGGGCGAGTTGGAATGTGGGGTGACTTGGAATGTGGGGCGACTTGGAATGTGGGGCGAGTTGGAATGTGGGGCGAGTTGGAATGTGGGGTGACTTGGAATGTGGGGCGACTTGGAATGTGGGGCGAGTTGGAATGTGGGGTGACTTGGTATGTGGGGCGAGTTGAAATGTGGGGTGACTTGGTATGTGGGGCGAGTTGGAATGTGGGGCGACTTGGTATGTGGGGCGAGTTGAAATGTGGGGCGACTTGGTATGTGGGGCGAGTTGGAATGTGGGGTGACTTGGTATGTGGGGCGAGTTGGTATGTGGGGCGAGTTGGAATGCGGGGTGACTTGGTATGTGGGGCGAGTTGGAATGTGGGGTGACTTGGTATGTGGGGCGAGTTGGAATGTGGGGTGACTTGGAATGTGGGGCGACTTGGAATGTGGGGCGACTTGGAATGTGGGGCGAGTTGGAATGTGGGGTGACTTGGAATGTGGGGCGACTTGGAATGTGGGGCGAGTTGGAATGTGAGGTGACTTGGAATGTGGGGCGACTTGGAATGTGGGGCGACTTGGAATGTGGGGCGAGTTGGAATGTGGGGTGACTTGGTATGTGGGGCGAGTTGGAATGGGGGGTGACTTGGTATGTGGGGCGAGTTGGAATGTGGGGTGACTTGGTATGTGGGGCGAGTTGGAATGTGGGGTGACTTGGAATGTGGGGCGAGTTGGAATGTGGGGTGACTTTGAATGTGGGGCGAGTTGGAATGTGGGGTGAATTTGAATGTGAGGGGACTTGGAATGTGGGGTGACTTGGTATGTGGGACGAGTTGGAATGTGGGGTGACTTGGAATGTGGGGCGAGTTGGAATGTGGGGTGACTTGGTATGTGGGACGAGTTGGAATGTGGGGTGACTTGGTATGTGGGGCGAGTTGGAATGTGGGGTGACTTGGTATGTGGGGCGAGTTGGAATGTGGGGTGACTTGGTATGTGGGACGAGTTGGAATGTGGGGTGACTTTGAATGTGGGGCGAGTTGGAATGTGGGGTGACTTGGTATGTGGGGCGAGTTAGAATGTGGGGTGACTTTGAATGTGGGGCGAGTTGGAATGTGGGGTGACTTGGTATGTGGGGCGAGTTGGAATGTGGGGTGACTTGGAATGTGGGGTGACTTGGAATGTGGGGCGACTTGTTATGTGGGGCGAGTTGGTATGTGGGGCGACTTGGAATGTGGGGCGACTTGACTAGGAAGCCTCAGTGACTGTTCTCTATAATCATTCTTATATTTCATTCTTCAGCTTCTTGTTGCGCTGACTTTGACCAAAGGAAATTTCTAGTATATGATTGTTTGATACGATTGATTATAGGAAATTATGGGACTATATTAAATGTATTATTATTATGATTATTAGTTATTATTACTATTACTATTATTATTATTAGCATCATTGCTGTTTAAGTAATTAATTTCATCTTCATTATCAACATCAGGTATTTGGGGTTAGAGAAGAAAGGAGGCTTTTATGTAAGGGAAATAAGTGTTCTTTTTCCAGCACACGGGCTGTCTGTTGTGTATTGTTTATGCCTTGGTGTGTTGAGGTGATATTGGGCATTACGAATGTTCTGCATAATTACTCTGGAATGGCTCTTACCTCATTAAGCGACAATAGGTTACTATCTAGGGGGATGGGGGGTCCAGGGTTACGAGGTAGGAGGGGTTTAAACGGCTGAAGTGTGAGAAATAGTTCTTACCTTATTAAGTGGTCATGGGTTGCTATCCGTGAGGCAAGGCAGGGTGCGCTGTGGGGAATATTCCTGTGCCATTATTACCACAAAAAAAAAAGTATCTTTTTACTGGTTTGCGCAGAAAAATACAATCTCCACACACACAAAAATAATAATAATAAAAATAAAATTAAAAAATTGCTCATGAAAAGGCATTTGGACAGCATAGGGATAAACTGGAGTAGAAAGTCGAGTGCATCAAAGCCACTGAAAGGGTGGAGGCATGTGGTTAGTAAGTCCAGATGAACAGTTAGCATGAAAATCACTGCAATTATTTTTTCTTTATACTGACAGGATCAGTTATTCCTCCCTTGAGCTTGAGAGATAGGGCACCCAAGTTTGAAGCTCTTTCAGAGATGTTGCTGGCTGGGGAACACACAGACAGCATGTGGTCAGACTCTGGGTGAATGACACACAAGAAACTGATTAAGAAAAGATAAAAGAATGATGCAATGTTCAGCCTTCCAGACATGGCATTGATCAGTAAAACATATTAAGAGTAAATGCTGTGTGCCAAAAGCATTCATTTAAATTTACAATGAAATAATTTTAAAACATACAATGCAATGTCCTTCACTCAATCCTGTAAAGAAACAGTTAGGTAAACACACACACACATGCACCTCTGACAGCTTAGACGGGAAAGTGCTGTGCTGCCAGGCTTCACGACCTGACAGGCGCCGGGTCGAGCCCCACTCAGGCTGTTTTTTTTGCTGACTAAGGAGTGGTTACTGTCCCCTCTTGAGCAAGGAGGATGGGGTGTATGTGAGATCCTGACAGTACCTAGAGATCGGCTATTGAGCCTTACAGTTGCTCTAATCGGAAGAGTACTTGCTTGCGATTACAAGTCCAACTCATGATCAGGCCATGGTGGTACACACACACACACACACACACACACACACACACACACACACACATAATTACATACATACATACACACACACACACACACACACACACACATTTCCAGGTGATGTGTTTGGGTGTGAGGTTCAAGCCACACCCAAAGATCCATCACTTGCGAGCTCCAAGTTCATTTGGCGATCATGAGTACAGCGCGAAGTCAGATCATGGTGAATCACACACACACACACACACACACACACTTGCTAAGAGGGAGGAGAAACACACCGACATGAGGGGTCACATTTTAATTTTCTGCAAAATTTAACAAGGTTTATTTTCAGTTCACATGACAGAAAACTAGACCTTCCATGTGACAGTGTTGGGGATTTTTTTTTTTAAAGAGGTGATCCATACATGAACACACGAAGACAAGCAATCACTGACTAGTTGTAGGGACATGACACCAAGCTATGACTAGAGATCATTTACACATACATGCAGCCATACAGTCTGACTAATAAGGGGTCACCAGAATTCACAAGAACTAATATGCAAACCTAAGAATTGTTTTTCTCATACACACACAAAAAATCATTTAGTTCACCAAACCTTTGTTCTTACATTTTAGAATCATGATGGCTTTCCTAGTTTCTCTAAATACCTCAAGTAAAAAGTTTTTGTACCTGTTGTTTCGTACTATGTTAGTGTCTGCAGCGTTTTGTCAAGACCAACAGGTAAAGTCTTCTCTACATGTCGAGGTTTAGATAAGAAACATGTATGAAGCACCCGCGCCTGCTATACCATATTGTTCATTAATTTACTAAACACTGATATTTAGCTACAGTCAGCTTCCCCTTCAACACCATCACACATGAATCCAAACCTAGTTGTGGCCTTTAATTTGATCACATTAACACGATTGTAAGTCTATAAAACACAACCATGAGGGGACACCCACACACACCCACACACACACAGGTTTGATTGAAGGGGAGGCTGAGAAGTCCTCTTGTAGGTTCTAGTTGTCATGAGCTGTTCGGTTCGGGCAGTTTTCTTCTGTGGTCTCACTTCATCCAAAATCCAGGACAGTACACAAGATGACACTTCACTGGTGGGCAATTTATCCTGAAAGTGGAGGAATGTTTTGACACTGTCCAAAACTCCCCTTTCAATGTCTTTGTAAAGGGAAAGTCTCTTCTCACAATTGAGAAAAATATACTTCTAATGATGAAGTTCTCTTATAGTAAAATCAAAAGCATTCTATCTTCAGAAAGGATTTACAGTCTTTAGTACCAACTTGACGAAACTTGGTTACTAACTTCTGCACCCCATCATTCTTAAGTTGCATGTCCCTTCCTGTGTGTCAAAACAATCTGACAGACTATTAAAATAATTAGAAGCTGACAAATGCAAACTATATTGCTCTCTGAGGTTCAGTAAGTGTAAGAAATTGTCAAAGGATAAAATCTAGTAATATACTTATGAGCTTGTGGAGGAAATGCAATCCATGAAACTCAGCTTGTAAGTTTTATGACAAGTGACCTCACTGCAACTAAAACAGTTGACATCAGAATTTGACATGAATGACATCATTATAAGTTTTTAATCCTGAACCACTTCTTTGGAGAGGAAAAAAGGCATTGCTTTCTTAAGAAGTAGTATGTTAACTGAGGTGCAAAGACAAGAAAAATGCTTTGATATATATCAAGCTATTTTTTCTATCTTCCAAATAATTGTCCTATTGGTAAATTGTCATTTTCTCAAATATAGTGTCCCCATCCCATGCTTAAAATATCAGTATGTATCTGGGTCCATGCATTATTAATGCCATTGTAAAATTCATTGAATTTTCTTGGAATGATTATACAACATAGCACTGCTGTGGCCTTTATTTATTTATTTTTTAGGTATTGTGTAAGCTCCTTTTGAAACATTAGGAGGTTTTGATCTAAATATGTTTACATGAATGCACTGAATACCAACTATTTATTTTTGATAAATGGAGGAGGATAGGCCTACACCTCAAACTAAACTTTTTTAAGATAGATTTCTTAAGTTTTCAATGGATTGTTTTCCAAGTGTTTAGTCTATGTTTGTTGTTTCTAAATTACAAAATGAGACATTCATAATGATATTTCAATTTATTTATCTGTTATGAATGTTCAAGAGTAAAGATTATGAAGCAAAATAAGGAAGAGAAGAAAACCATAAACTCAGGGCATGAGGTGAGGACCTGGCAAGAATTGTTTATGCAGGAGGTAGCAATCCCACAAATACTTCAAGGTAAAACCTAAATCCTAGGAAAAAGGACAAAGCAGTTCTACTTTCAGTCATTTCAGTCCCAGCCAAACATACTTAACTCCATAAGCAAAATTCTAATTCTAATGAAGTCTAAATTAAAAATGTAAGGTTTTCATTATGTTTGTTCAGACTGATCAAGTGCCTGCTTTAATCAGTCACATGACAGCATGACTAAAGGACCTAGGAGCTGATTTCTATGGAGTTTGTGCGCAAGGCATTTCATTTTTACCCTCCTATGCAAAAGGGATCAACAACATATAGCTAAAATAATAAATGTTATCAGGAATGTTACTGCAACAAATCAGATTAATCGAGATACACTATTAAATAGACTATTGTACTAAGTCAGATTAAATTAGTGCAATGTTAACTGTGGCTAAGACACTGAGATAACTTCAGCACATAGAATCTTTTTGTAATGAGGAGCACAGCCGAAGTACAGCTTTGTTGTAGAAACTATATGATGACCTGCATGTGGCAGAGCAACAACTCACAGGAACCTATATATGCCTCAGGCTCTCCCCTTTTGAAAACACAAGAAGACCAATGAAGATATGAAATTCTGAGCTGGTTACCAATGTCACTTATTTTATTTTAGCTGACATTTAAAGAATGAAATTATCTGATACTCATGATTGTAATTTAGTCGAGAGATCATAAACCTGGAATTATTCAGTAATAAACAACTGTCTACAGGTGTGCCTGATGCAAACTGAAAGACTATGTGTTAAAATGGTGCTGACTTTTCTCAATGCTTTGTTATAACTAAAAGTCTACTCTCTACTAGGATTTCTAACTGACACTGATATGTCAATTCATTACTAAGAGCACAAAAGGTGGAACTCATAAGTATACTTTAAGAATTCCATCTAAAAAGGTTATTTATATTTATGTAAGAAATAAATGCACTAAGTCTTAGGAGACTGTTCATATTCACAGGTTAGCTATTGGTAAAAATTTACTGATGAATATTATGGAAAATCAACCAAATCATGGGAACACACCCTGTGCAATTCAAAGGTTCATTGCAAACCACCACCCACGGACTGATGTAATGGAAGATAGCTTACAGTACTACTTGATCCGTTACTAGAGGAAAGCTGAGAGGGCTTCCGAGAAACATCAAGCATAGTACAGTTCACATCCTACACTGGTTTTTAGTTACCCCAAGAAACTCACACAAGTATAAAAAAACATAATAATAATAATTCATGTGAGAGTAGAAGCAAGTGTGGGATTATGGACACCACCCACTTTGCACAATAACAATCAGGGGAGGGTGGTTGGCAGGGTCAAGAGAGGGAAGAGGGGATAGTTTAGGAGTGATATTGCTTCACACTAAAATTTACATCATGACATGGTTCATTCTTTTCAAAACAGTAAATTGTTATTAAAACACTGTATAATAATTATTCACCACTTAGGCTTGCCCTAGTACAACAGGACAGCATGTTTGTAATAATTAGGAGAATAGAGTAAATGAGGCACCTTCGATGTGTGGTCAACTGTGCTATTGTCACATTGCCAGCAGGTCTGCAGCCACTCAACAAAACAAACACTCTCTAGCTGTGATGACCATACCAAATGTTCAAAGGAACCATCGTCAGCCTCATACACCATGTCTGCAAACCTACATTACTTGCATGTTTTGTATCAAATGGTACAAAATATTTGGCCGTCTGACACTTATGCCTCAGCACTCGCCAACTTTTGGGGGGAAGAGTGACATTTGTTTTAACACAATGAAACATTGTTATATTAAATTTAGTTTCCTTCATAATTTCAACCATGTACTTCCTTGTACAAGCCTTAGTGGTCTTAGCAATGAAGTACAATTTATTGTTTTGAAGATGATTAACCTACCATGAATATGATATTCCAAGATAACAATGAACCTTGGGATTGCCAGGGTTAAGTTTCAAACTAAAGACTGCCATAGAATTATAATGGAAACTGAAACTGCAAGGAAAAAAGTTATTTATGAAAGAAATTAATAGGACAAGAAATTATTGTTTATTGCATTTTTAAGATGATTTTTAAAACATTTTCCCCATGATACAGCCCTGCTTTCCATTTGACCCGCCAGAGTGAAAACATGGCTGTATGGAACCACTCAAATAAGGCAAATGTGTGCCTTAACACACTAGATCCTCTCTAGAAGTAAAGAGTAATAGTGCATAGAGAGTGTACTTAAAATAATGTAACTGCATACACAAGATGTGGGAGTGAACATCTCGTAAACAAACAATTTATTAACACAGATAACATGGCAGAGAACAGTCTGATGACCAGTAACACATAACTACCAGGCAGTATCTGCCCGGTCTAGTCACTACCCTGTGCCTCCCGCCTCTAGGTCTGGTGTGTGGTTCAAAACTGTAAACTATCTGTATAATTGGTAATATTTTTATATCTACATATTTCTACAGGATGATAATGTACGCAAAGCTATTTGTAAGAAATTTAAAAGACATTATTGATAATTTCAAATTCAGCAACTATAAACATAAATAAGCCCCTATGATTTTTCCTTCTTATGGTGATAACCACAATTATTTTTATTTAAGTAAAATTAAAATGATATACAGCATTCTAGGATGCTAGGTTTGATCAGTTTACCAAAGAAAAGTATTATAGAGAGGATCTACTGTTTGCACTTATATCTTGCATGTGAAGGTGACGGTAATGTTGTATACATAATGAACGAAGTTTAGTAGTGAGTGAAGTGTTGTGTGAGACTAGTTAAGTTATAAAGTCACATTACTCCCACTGGTTGTTAAGTAATAAAGTCACATTTCTCCCACTGCTTGTTAAGTTATAAAGTCACATTACTCCCACTGGTTGTTAAGTAATAAAGTCACATTACTCCCACTGGTTGTTAAGTAATAAAGTCACATTACTCCCACTGGTTGTTAAGTTATAAAGTCACATTACTCCCACTGGTTGTTAAGTAATAAAGTCACATTACTCCCACTGGTTGTTAAGTAATAAAGTCACATTACTCCCACTGCTTGTTAAGTAATAAAGTCACATTTCTCCCACTGCTTGTTAAGTTATAAAGTCACATTACTCCCACTGGTTAAGTCTCAAAAGTCATGTCAGCAACAGGTATGCTTACTGAGTGTCCTGCACACCTGTTCTAGTCTCTCCTCACTGCTGCCATCTCCCCTCCAAGACTGGAAAGAATGACCTAATGTTGTGTAAGGGGAGACGGAAGCTTGCAGGTTGGTGGGCTGCCAGTTCATGCACAGGCAAACACTAAGTCACACAACACACACATGGATGCACACGCCACAAGTATTGAGAACTTCTACTCAACAGCTTGTGTATAATTTAATTTTCTTTATCAAAAATTACTTTCACAGTATACAAGAGAACCTCTTTTCAAAAATTTACCTGTCAAAATAAGACTGATTATATAAATGTATTGAATTGATGTGTGATTATATAAATGTATTGAATTGATGTGTGATTATATAAATGTATTGAATTGATGTGTGAATCCCTTTCATAGCTAGGTGTGATAGATATGGGATAATGAAAGAGCACCTATGTGAGGGGTTATTCCTACACTTGTTGACATGGACTTCATAATCTTGAATGATCATACAACTCGGCAGGTTCACTGTGGAGTACTATGGCCCCTTGACCTATTCTAATAAGCCTGCCAACCTTGGTGTTGTTCACAAACTTCTTTACATCATAACTTAATTCAAAGTCCCAATTATTAATTTAAATAATAAACAACCATGGACCCAGTATGACACCCTAAAAGACCCCACTAATTAGCAACACTAGTCAGAATTTTCACTATTAACCCGGTAGCAGCGACGAGCCAAATTTGTGGCTTTACCGTGTAGCAGTGACGGGCCAAATTTGTGGCTTTACCGTGTAGCAGTGACGGGCCAAATTTGTGCCATGATTTAAACCCCTCAAAATAGATGATACATAAACTGACCACAAATGCTTTGATATATATTATGAAATGGTTTGTGTGAGTGATGATTTTTTCTCATTTTTTTCGCTCAGAGGGACCATTAAGAAACATGATCCCCGCTGCTACCGGGTTAATCTGAGTTCTTTTTATTATAACTAAGCTTGCCTTAATCTAGTTTGGCACCTCAACTCCTATCCCATGAGGCTTTACTTTTTTCATTTCGAAGGTGGGATATTTTATCAAAATGTTGAGATGTATAATTTCAAGATAATCAGATAGTAGTATGTCATGGAAGACTCCTCCCCTTTTAAATTTGCATTTCAATGTGCCAAGTCTGATCCATTAAAAGAAAAATATACACGCAACTAACAGCAGTGACACCAAATGAAAATAATAAGACTAAGTTGCACTATAAGGAGGTTCTACTGTATAAATAATAATCACCACAAAATATTATAATTTCAACTTCATGATGACTTATAATGATTCCAAATTTTACTGCCAAAACAAGAAGAGCACAGCACCAGCTTCCTCACTGCAGGCCCCTGTTCATTAAAATAACATACAGCAGTAATAGCTGTCAAACTAGTTATTACATGACACCTCAAATATAACCTAAAGGAGACTAAATCAATTAATGGCAAAGTAGGACACTAATATTGTTTGGTGTGACATGAAAATAAAAGTCTTCTCGCTTAGGAACAGGGGCTGAGGGAGGAGTGAGTCAGCGCAGAGTAGCTGTGTGAGGATCAGGAGCTGTGGCAAGGTCTTGCATGGCCACACTACTTCACCAAGCCAGTTGGCCTTGTGCGTTCACAGGCGAAGCATGATACAAATTACTTCCAGAGATGTTATGGCAAGGTACAAAGCTGATTGCAATTTTTTTTTGTAACACTTGAAAACTACATGTGACTTTGGATAGAAACAAAGTCATAACAATCACGGGTCCCATTTTCTGCATGGGCAGGGTGGGGAGCCAAGAAAGTTTGAAAATGCAAAAACTATTGGGCCAAATTTTTTTACTTTCTCTCTACAAGGTGTTGCTTACAGAGTCACACTTAAGTCCTTATGTACACACTTCTTGCCCCTATGACATGCTTTGTTCTGAGCTGCTCCACTTCCACACCACAGCGTCCCAATATGAGCCTTAACTCTGACCCTATGCAACATCTCAGTGCAATCAATCCACAGCTCATAGTCTCTGTAAACCGCTTGACACCAATTCACACAATCCCTAATGTGCCTTTCACCCTCCTGAGCATTTTGGCATCCCTGAGACAAAGCTTCGTTTCCTCCAAACACACACTTTACTATTTTCTCTTCATCCATCCTAACTAAATATCCAAATTTATCTTAACATTCCCTCATCTACTCTTTTTAACCCGGTAGCAGCGACGGGCCAAATTTGTGCCATGATATAAACCCAAAAAAACAGATGATACATAATCTGACCACAAATGCTTTGATATATATTATGAAATGGTTTGTGTGAGGGGTGATTTCTTCTCATTTTTCTCGTTTGGAGGGACCATTAAGAAACGTGATCCCCGCTGCTACCGGGTTAACATGGATCGTGCACAGCCACCTCTCTCTCACACCACCTAGTTTCTCACCTGGTCCTCCCTCCTGACTCAACACACTGACTCTTACATCCAACACATACACCTTTCTCTTACCAGTATTCATTATCCAATCTTCATGTTGGTGACTGGTGGCATCACATTCATTGCATATAACACTTTTGCCACCAATGACATTTCCCTTCCTCTTCCATGCATTATGCAAGGCTCCAATCACCATTGACCCCTCTACACCCTGAGCCTCAGTTCCAAGTTCATCTTGTCATAACTGGCTACATCTACTCCAAAGTACCTGAAGCACTCCCCTTCCTCCAACTGCCGGGTCTCACACAACCTCCCATGTCCTCCATCCCTGCAGCACTCACCATCACCTGACTCTTTGCTACATTTACCTTCAATTTTTGCCACCTACATACATTCCAAAATTCTTAGACAGGTCAATTTTTGTTCATACAAAAAAGTTTATAATTTAATGGGCATGAAATGGAATCAATAAGGTAGCTAACAAATCAAGCAGACAAATCTTAAAACTTCTCTGGTAGTGACCTTGGTAGAAGCCTTTAATGTAAGCATTGGTACAACTATGTCAAGTCTTTCTAAGGAAACCACTTCAGTCTAGTCTGAAAAGGAAATTGTAAACTACAGGAACTCTTATATTTCTAGCATTTTCTGATCTCAAAACTTACCAAAAAGGTAAAAGTATAAATAGATAAATTTTAAAAGATCTGTGACATTGAAATGTTACCTTGCTTTATTATAAGTTCTGGATAGTGTATGTTGACTCTTTACTTTTGAAACCACAAACCAGATATATTATTATTATTATTAGAAAATTTTATACATACACACATATATATATATATATATATATATATATATATATATATATATATATATATATATATATATATATATATATATATATATATATATATATATATATATATATATATATATATATATATATTCAAGGAAACATTAGCATTGTCACTGCCTTTGAAAAAATGGAAAGGATCTTAAATAAAGGGGTGAACAAACAGACCTGTGGACAGAAACAGTCAGAAGTCACAGTGAGGAGGTGCAGAGGGTACAAGAGACAGCCGTCTGTGTGACTGAAAGCACTAATACTCACGGCAAACAGGTTGGGGTCTGTTAGTGGACTCTCACGCCACTTATGCCACACATTCGCTCCTTCAGTCTCGTTTGTTTTTCCTGCTACTATTTTTACTGCATCGGAGCCTTTCTCAGCAGCAGCACCCTTCTTGCCAGCCAGGGTCTGTGCCAAGCTGTCCCAGATGCCTCCCATAAAGATGGCGCAGAACAGGTTCTCAAATGGTATGAAGGGGTCGTGGATGCCCAGCAGCAGGGAGGAAAGCTGAAAGAAGTAAAGGGGGCATTAAATAGCTATGACCTTACTACTCACTGGTTTACTAACAGAGAAGAATCCAGACAAAACTATTACATGATAAAACGGACTTGAAAAAAATGCAGGTTTTCCAATTAAAACACATAATAATTAATATCCTTTCTTCCTTCTCCTACTACAACCAGATCTTGCACTCTGGTGCTCTCTGCTCTAACTCTAGGGTTTTACAAACTTGATAGTCTGCTCTCTCTTATGCCACACCAACTTATCAGTAATTCTAACTTAAAGAATGCTGATTCACCAGTTTTACAGTATGATATGTACAGTTATCATACAACTGGCAAAAATCAGCAATTTGTCACATTCTTGACAATGCTATCAATAACATCATGATGGCTGAAAAAAATAACTTGGAGGGAAGACTCCTAGACAATGCTGACCATCAAGTCAAACTCATGAAAATACAAGTGAAAATAGGTGCCATATGAAAAGGCAGTGGTATTATTCCTGTGTGACTGGCTGACAGCAGGAAGTATTGGTGCAATGCAAGGCAGCTGCAATGTATGACAGTTGTGGCCTATGTTACATTGTGATGCTGTAAGGAAAGTGGGTGTAGCCACATAAGGTACATACTCCTTATCACAAGAGATCCTTTGAAAAAAGATTGTATGGGTTACCCTTAACTAAGAGGGAAAAAAAATCAGCATAGAAGCAATTGTAAGATGTAATGTCAATGTAACCCAACAAACACGAAGGAGCCACTACCTTGAAGTAGACAAAGAAGATGCAGATCCCAAAGTAGACAAGAGCGTGGGGAGCGGAGATGAGGTCCGTCTTCTTGTCCAATACGAAGATGATGGCAGCAGCAATAGAGGCCTTGGTGGGGCTGGAACGGAGAAAAATAATGACGAGCCACCCGAGGCAAGGATGCCTTCCTCAACTAGTTTTCCTACCAACTTAACCCGGTAGCAGCGGGGATCACGTTTCTTAATGGTCCCTCCAAGCGAGAAAAATGAGAAAAAATCACCCCTCGCACAAACCATTTCATAATATATATCAAAGCTTTTGTGATCAGATTATGCATCATCTATTTTGGGGGGTTTATATCATGGCACAAATTTGGCCCGTCGCTGCTACACAGTAAAGCCACTAATTTGGCCCATCGCTGCTACCGGGTTAAGGAACAAACACACAGTAAATAAGTAAATAAATAAATACATAAGTAAATAAGAGGTATATATGAATTGATTATACATAGGGTAGGATCTATATTCTGGCAATTAAACATTACTACAAAAGTGTCAAAAATTTAAATTAACAAAATGGTGACATTGTTTTACATGTTAATTAAAAGGTGAACATAGTTTTCTTAGACAAAATTATTCTTCCTCATTTACTAATAAACTAAAAAATATACTTTTTATCCTGTGAAAGGAGCTGAAGTACTCTTATCTAAGCCTTATAATGTCTTCCTGTCCACCCAGTGCCCTTAACCCTCTCGCACACCAAGAAGTTTCATAAGTTTTCTTTCCGATACCTCATTTGTGGCGTATCTGTGCGCCTTGCACAAACCTGCTTAGTATCAAGTTTACATCCCATACAGACTCATAAGTAGGCACATATTATATACCACTAGACTCGCAAGGAATTTATCTGTAAGGTGATTACATAAAAGCTCCATTAAATAGATAATTTAAGGCATTTTATCCTATGAAAATAAAAATAAACCAAGAATAAATGTTCCCAACAAAAAAAAAATTCATGTACATTTTATGTGCTACACTTCATTTGAACCGTCTTTTAACAAGCTTGACAATGGTGGTATTATCATTCCAAAATGTAAATTAGATCCTGAGAAAGTAATGGAAAACTGAAATCATCACTCTAACATCGATGATGGAGTCACCCCTCAGCAACACAAGTTATACTATGTACGGGAAACTCTCCACAGAAAACGGACAGTCAGAGACAGCGAGCAAACACCCTCCCTGAGGCGCAAATACTGACTCATTTACCACTCACTCGGCCTATCTATGGTAGGGACAAAGTTGCCAATTGCTTACTTTCATAAAACTTATGCTCATCTTTGACGCACCAAAAATTGACGTACTTCCACCAAAAAACTTTATTTTCTATGAATTTAAATAAGTTTTTTGACGCACATGTGTGTCAAGTCATTTTTCACATAAAGACATTTTGATGTATATATGCGTCTGGTGCGCAAGAGGGTTAAATTCTAGCATGAACATGTGGAGTACTCACAAGGTGGGCTGCATCACCTCGACGGCAGTTGGAGTCCAGACACCACGCATCAACCTCTCCATGATCTTGAGGAAGCCTGCGCCGTTACCTGTGGAAAGAAGAGGTTGTCATTCCTATCTGGGGAACAATAACTGCAATCCCTTTGCTTTAGTTCATTTGCTTTTGCTCTTATATTCCTTGATTATTTTTTTAATGCAGAGCAATAGACAGACAAAAAAATGAACAAACGGTCGACACAAACTTTCATGCCCTCCTTAATACACGCAGGTGGGCAACAAAGATTTTCTAACATATCTTGCTTGTTAATTGAGTGGTGCCAGTATATATAAGTGACCCCCACCTTATGAACAGACTACATTCCTGGATAACAATTTGAAAAACAAGTCTTATTGTGTGTTAATTTGAGTTTTGTTCCAGGACCCCACTTTTTTCCTAATTATCCCAAATTAATTCCTTTCTTGCTCAATCTTCATCAATACTTGTGTATTTTATGAGTAACCTTTAATGTACAACTATATCTACAACTGAACATGAAGATGGCTGTCAAGACATGCTGTGGAGCAGGTGCTGCTGTAATCAATGCTGCATGTTATAGTTTGCTGCACCTTGGCTGCCTGTACAGCATGTTACTGGCTAAAATTACTCCTGGGAAAGAATTTGTTAAAAGAATTTTAGCATTTGCTAAGTGGGGAAGGGCAGTAAAATGTGACTTTTGTTAAAGCAAATTTTTTTTATGCAAACGTTTGTAAAGCAAGGTTTGCATGAACTTGTTAATGGAGTGCTTGAAAAATTACAAGAAACAAAACAAAATTACTTTAAAACAAAGCAGAAGAATGGTAACCAAACAATATAAAACCAGTAGAAGTTGTGGACAACAAACCCTTGATGGTGCCGATGAGAATCATGCTGAGGTAGCCGGTGGGGAACACTTTGGCGGCATGTGACACACCGTCGTTGATCTTCTTTACCCTGAAAGACATCACATTCTATCTGAGCTCCAATGCAGATGCAGGTTTTTCTCAGACTATATAAGTGACAGACAGTCTCTCTCTCTCTCTCTCTCTCTGACTGAGGTCAAAACAAGGACCACAAAACTGCAAAGGATACAAGAACAAATTGATGAAAACTAGATGCATGAGTATTGTCAGTAAATACATCTTTCTGCACTGAAGCACAGATGCTTGGAATGGATTAGAGAAGTGTTTGTAGCAGAGAGTATTCACAAATTAAAAGAAAGGCTGGACAAATGTAGAAATGGAGAAAGGATGGTATGAGTATAGCTTGTATATACAACCAGAAAACAAGACCTCACCTGTAAACTTCCTTCATAGCAGCTAGAAGAACCTTGATGGGGAGGAACTTGCCAATCTTGTACCCGATGTCAAAGGGAGAGTAGAAGATGATGTACCTAAAAGACACAAACTTGGATTATATCATAAACTTATCTTAGTCAACATGAGCACCCATGCATGCACACACACACACACACACACACACACACACAGTTGATTGTTTTACCAAATAAAATCAGATGAGGTCATAATGTATCACAGGGTTGTTAACAAAACCATGCTGCTGCAGGATTTTGAAGAGGTTAATACAGTACGTATATAAATTCATGCAGAAATGTAACAAAGTTACCATTTATTATATGAATTTCTGATAAAATGACCATACTCTGAAATTATTAGGAAATTATAAAGACATTGCAGTATTCTAGTTTAGACAGTTTTAGAACACTTCAAAAGGTTAGGTTTGAAATTTGTTAAATTTATAGTCATTTTTTAAAGATTAGTTTGTACTCATGAGGCTTTGCTGCCTCATTGGCTGAACAGAAGATATTCAAACATTTTAATTGATAAGATTGATATACATATATACATATATTGGAGGGAACTCACTTTTTATATATGTCAAAACTAAAGTTTCCGGAAACAATTCTGATAAGTTCACCACTTTTTAGTTTTAATATATTTACTTCCATAATACAATGCATCAATTAAATGATATTAACTTGTTTTGCATCAGAATAAGGCAACATTTTTCCTTTCTTTTACATAGTAATGATTCAGGCAGCCTCATTATAAGTATACCGACCATTATCATAACAGGACAACTTTTAAGGTAAGAAAGCAATGAACTGCATGAGACCGTCCATGTTATTACCCCTCCCAACCTAAGCAGTTACAACTCACCAGACAGCAGTGGCCAGAAGCAGTTGTTGGTTATTCTTGAGGACTCCAAGGATAGGCTCTCCCAGAAGGAAGTTGGTAAGAAGGCCACCAGAAAAGATAGTAAGCATTGAGGAAAACCAGTTTGCCAGGGGGTGCTTGCGAGAGAACGGAAGGGAGCCTGTACGGGAGGGGGAAGCTGGTTAGATAGTGCCCTAGGAGTGAGGCATGGGAAGACTACAACATATGATCTGTATTGTAATGAGAGAGAGAGAGAGAGAGAGAGAGAGAGAGAGAGAGAGAGAGAGAGAGAGAGAGAGAGAGAGAGAGAGAGAGAGAGAGAGAGAGAGAGAGAGAGAGAGAGAGAGAGAGAGAGAGAGAGAGAGAGAGAGAGAGAGAGAGAGAGAGAGAGAGAGAGAGAGAGAGAGAGAGAGAGAGAGAGAGAGAGAGAGAGAGAGAGAGAGAGAGAGAGAGAGAGAGAGAGAGAGAGAGAGAGAGAGAGAGAGAGAGAGAGAGAGAGAGAGAGAGAGAGAGAGAGAGAGAGAGAGAGAGAGAGAGAGAGAGAGAGAGAGAGAGAGAGAGAGAGAGAGAGAGAGAGAGAGAGAGAGAGAGAGAGAGAGAGAGAGAGAGAGAGAGAGAGAGAGAGAGAGAGAGAGAGAGAGAGAGAGAGAGAGAGAGAGAGAGAGAGAGAGAGAGAGAGAGAGAGAGAGAGAGAGAGAGAGAGAGAGAGAGAGAGAGAGAGAGAGAGAGAGAGAGAGAGAGAGAGAGAGAGAGAGAGAGAGAGAGAGAGAGAGAGAGAGAGAGAGAGAGAGAGAGAGAGAGAGAGAGAGAGAGAGAGAGAGAGAGAGAGAGAGAGCACCCGTCTCTACACTAAATATTGTATACTGTTGTTCACGGGAAAAACTATGCTGATGAGTAGCAAATTAGAGTGACTAATATTTAATTGTAATGAAGCAAGTATTACTCCCAGGAGTCAGAGATGAAATAATTTGTCTAACTCTAAATGAAGACCAAAACAAGAGAGTCTGAAAGGCCCTTCCATATCAATGCATTAGACTCAATTTGCCAACAACTTTAATCCTCCTCTTCATACTATCTATTCACAGTATAATATGAAGTAACTATTAGTATTTTAGATGACTAATTTACATACTTTTCTATTTATATCCAGCCACACATACACACATTATCAGTTATTCTATTTCAGTTATATACAGAAATAGTTTTCATAATTCAGTACATACTCCTTGTACTGCATGTTATTTTTTCTGAACATTTTCATGCAGTTCAGTAAGTGTGCAGTGTTTTGTAGTGTGTGCCCCTGTGATAAAAAAGGGTTAACATATCAGCACCCCACATGCCCCGACATGAAATCTGAGCCGTGTCTGTACATTCATTGGACAAGCTGGGTAAATGAGCAACCGGCACCCTTTTGGAGACTGTGCGACAGGGTAAATTTAGACAAGGGCAGGAGGGGGCCACCACACAGGTCTGGTGGGAGCCAACACCTGCCTGCTTCTCTCTCTGCCACTGCCACACTGTCTCTGTTTCCTCCCCTACTCCACTCTCAACTTCTTGGAGAGTACCTTTATGCTAACCTCCATCTTTGAACTATTCAGTGTATCTGAATCAAGTAGAAAAGCAGAGTTAGAATGTACATGACAGATTTGCTGTATTATGTAAAGGCAATATAATGTGGAAGAGACACAGCTAAGGTGTGTGGGAGGGTCTGCTCAACTAACAATAAAAGTATATATAGCTCCTAGCTCAACCGTCTGCCTTCCCATAAAACCTTTCTACTTTTATGGCTTTCTCTTCCTAGTAATAAAATGAACATTTTTAGTGTTCTGTCATCACACCGCCCTTGATAAAAAGCTGTCCAGTTTATTGAACAAGCTACCTGGGATAATGACATGTAGGAGCTTCACTAGTGACTAGAGGTCTGGACACTTTCAGCGGAGAAGCAATCCAATCACAGTGATGCCATTTTGCACCATCTATACTTAATTCATTCTCACCTTTAGATTTTTTCTCTAACTTCCCCTGTATTGTGGAAAATGTGGCCTCTACCTTTGCCAAAGTTTTCACATGTGCTTGCATGTCCTTGCTTGCTTACCTGATGCTAGAATTATCAAATCTAAATTTTATAAATTTCTAGTCAGGCACACGGCCATGAAATTAGTACTGTGACCTTATTCCAAGACATAATAAATCTCAAACATGTAATTTCACCCTCAATGTTCATCTTTCCCAACCTATTTAGTAACATCAAGAAAGGGAAGGATACCCTAAACCTCAAATGATATGGAAGGCTTGTGAGGGGGTAGGGAGGGGGAACTGTCATATGGTCATGATCTGATCAAGTGCTGGACTCATGATTGCCAGCAAGTTGCCTCCCTCTGGACCTCATTAACCAACTTATGGAGAAAACTGGAGCCACCACTTATCAGGAGGGCATAGCAACCCCTCCTTGTCAGCAGAAAACCTGTCAGTCTCAAGAAGGCACGAACCTCAGCCTGCTGGAAAGGCAAACTGAGAGCTCAAGTACCCATGAATCGTGTGTGTGTGTGTGTGTGTGTGTGTGTGTGTGTGTGCATTTACCTATTTGTAGTATGCAGGGCCTGAGCTCAAGCTTGGACAGTCCTGTCTCCCAATCTATATTTGTCCAACTTTTCCTTCATTTTAAGGACACTGCCCACTTCAACAAAGTCACTGTTTAGACCATTCCATATATCCACACTCCTGTGTGGAAAACTGTACTTCTTTATGTCTTTCAAACAAGTCCCCTTCCTCAATTTCTTACTTGTCCTCTTAGTTCCCTCCTCCCTTCCATCTCGATGAAATCATTTCTATCCAACACGTCCAATCCACCTGTATTCCTGTACAAGCTATCAGCTCTCCTCTTTCTTTTCTTTCTTCCAGTGTTGGTAAGCCCAGTTCCTCCAATCTAGTCTTGTATGACAGACTTGATAGTTCTGGTACCATCTTAGGTGCAATCCTTGCAATGCTTTTGAGTTTCCTTATATCCTTTTTCTTGTGTGGTGACCAAGCAACCGTGTGTGTTTGAGTGAGCGCATGTGCATGTGAATGTGTGTGTGTGTGTGTGTGTGTGTGTGTGTGTATACTGAAAAGTCGTCTAGTGCTCACAGGTTCATCCCAAATGCTCTTGGCACACAGGCCAAGGCAGTTGCACCACCATCATTGCTACTACCATATTTACCTTCCAACAAATGCACCACTCTCCTTTACATGTCACTCCTGCCTCCATCACTGAGTGGACTTGTGAGTTATTTCTTGACCACCTTCCGTCATTAGTGGTGGTGGTGGGGTGATCGAAAATTAGGTCAAGGGATATTTCTATTCTTGGAATAAACAGTTTGGCAATTTCTACCTACAGCAGCAGCCACAGCATACCTATCAAGGAAGCACAATGACCTTGACAGTGTTGCTTAGAGTTGGCTGTAGCTACATTTTAATAAAGTAATTCTTGGATTTTTTTGTTGTTGTAATTCAAACATTGGTAGTGGAGTGGACTTCAAAGTGTTATCATTCCACTAAAACTTTTTCTTTCTGAACTCTTAAGACATCAAAATATGTAAACTTCATAAAAACAGCCCCTAGCAGTGACATTTTCTCAATTATTTCTAACACCTGGGAGTTGAGACTTACAAACCAGGCTCAAGATTAGTGCGATAGTATTGAAAATGTCTTATCAGCACCACGTTATCAGCTCCATAAAATCTGTCACTTTATACCTATATCCCCCCTATAGATTCCAGTGATAAAAATCTCATAAAAAATTATAAAAAAATAATAAAAAATGATAGCAACCATTCTCTAGATTCAATTTTGGCCTGTATGAGGGTGATACACATTCTTTGGCACACACCGTTCAATTTAACATACTAAGCCTTTATTGTGGCTGTGGCTCCTAGAGTTCATAGACAGAGTAGCAACAACACAAAATTTGCACGCCATCTTTGTGTCACCTTTCCCTACACTTTTCCTAAACGCACATGCTTCCCATTCTCTTTGGTTCACAGTCATACCAGTCATCCACTGAAAGTGAACACACCCATCTGACATGCACATCTTACCCTGACAGCCAGAGGAGAGCCAGTGGACAGTGAGCTCTGAGAGGCTTACCGAGATATATTTTGTCTACTCCAACATGTGTCACCATCCCACCGTTACAGTTTTATGTTTGGCCATAAGAAGGCTACAGGAAATGGTTAATTTCCTGATGAGAGGTAAAGTTAGGAGCAATTGCTATAGCTGCACAGAATGGCAATGCTCATCTCTGTCCCACTGGCAGAGAATTCATTAACCCAACACAGGACCAGTGTAACATCAAAGTTTCCTTGACAACCTGACCACCTCCTCCTCCTCAGTATTGTCTTCCATCACAGGCTTTATTGCACTGCTACATGGGGTCAGGGACACATTGACAGGCCTGGAAGACCTTGCTGAGTCATCCTCCCAGCAACCTACAGCCCACCCAATGGCAGGAAATACCACAGGAAATAAATGCAAAAATTTATACACATGACACTATTGACCAGCATGAAAATGTGTAAATTTTATGTACTGGTGCAAAACTTGAACCAAAGCAATCAAAATAGTGAGGATTTCATATTGAAATAATAAAAGGGGTAAATACTCTGAAACATCAACAGAGTGAAATATATAATGAATAACTAATTGTTGAACAACAGGGGTTTCCAGTGCTTCCATTTCAATGTTCCTCAACACTTCTTCCTTGAAAACTCCTTTTACTATCATATCACCTTCCACCTTCCACCAAGCATTTGTTTATAATTTCAGCTTATTCCTTTTGCCTTCTCATACATTTCTTAAGTCTTAGATTTATGGATTCCTGTTTCATATAACACTTGACTTGTTCAACTCATTTTCATGTGTGGTTGTCCATGAGTGCATTAGCTATGTAATTCAGGCTTAAAACTGCCTGGTCCTCCTGTCTTCTCATTTATTATTATTCTCATACAACTTGTCAATGATTTTTTGTTATGTGTTCTCATTGCTTCAACTTTGTTTTGTATGGAAATGCCATTTCAAAATGTTATCTCAACTCTCCTCTGTATGATATCATTTCCCTTCATAGTGCTGGCTGGTTCTTATCTCTTTGACCATTCCATATTACTTCACTTTTTGGATCCTCTATATGTCTTGCTCAAACTCATCACTGTATTCCCTTTTATATGTATCTGTGTCACTACACATCATGTTTTTACATACAGTATATATTTCAGAACAGTTCGTAATCCTTTCCCTGTCTTGCTTAAACTCTATCAGTGTATTAGGTACCTTTCAATTTTTTAACTCCATATTCTGCATACTACATTATCATTTTTTACATATACACAGTACTCCAATTGTTTACAATCTCTACTTCAACAGTTTTGCCTGAGATTTCTCCTTTATGGTCATTGTAGAAATTTGATCTTTGCTTATTTAATTTTTTTCTGTAATTTGTTTATGTAGTTCCACATCAGTTTCTTTTCTCAAAATTTCTTTTTAGCTAGAAGTCTTACGGTGGATTGACTTGCCCCACAGTGTTATGGACTCGCTCAGCACGAGTATATGGCGGTGTTGATGCCTGTGTAGAAGGACAAAGATCCGGACCTTCAAGTCCCTTGTGCTCCTTGTCTTACTCTAAGGCTGTGAGACATGGACACGAAGTGGGGACTTGGAGTCAGAGAGGCAGATTGATGCCTTTGGTAATAAATGTCTATGCAGAATCATGGAATATCGCTAGAATGACTTTGTGTCAAACCAGCGACTACTCCGTGAGACTGATTCGACATATATTACCTGCATGGTCCGTCAATACTAACTCCGGCTATATGGGCACGTGGCACATTACCCTGAAGCTGACCCTGCTCATCGGGTTGTTGCTGTAAGAGACAATCCTGAGTGGAGGAGACCAAGGGAATGCCCATGGAGTTTGTGGTTTGAGCAAGTTGACAGATCCTGCCAGGAGGCCCTCAGGATGGGAAGGGGGCCTGCATGGAGACTCGCCCGGAGAGACCCTCAGACTTGGCATCATAGGGTGGGTGAGGCGACGTGCCCCCAAGCATAGCCCACATTGACTGATTGATGGATTTTATTTTATGTAGTACACACTCTTATATATTCATTTGTATTTTTCTCTTTTTTTTTCTATGTTGTAAAAGAAATAAGCCTTGATCACTCTACAATACCAGGGTCCCCTTGGCCCCTTCCACTCTGGACTGTCTCTTACAGAACCATCCTGGTGAGAAGTGTTAACTTCTGGGTAGCATGCCACATGCCCTGAGTTGGTGTTCATAGACTATGCAGATTTGATTCAGCCTCACACAATATCATTCCAGCAATATCCCATGCTTCTGCATGGTGCTTATTACCAAAGGCATCAATCAACCTCTTCAAGTTGGTACCGGTATTAAGTGTCCATGTCTCAGCCATGAGTACCTAAGACAGGAAGCCCAAGCAGTTGAACCTGTAGTCCGAACCAATCACCTGTAAGACGTCTTGGTGAGACCCACTGTTGTTTAGCACTATGCTACTGCCTCCACGGTGTAGTGGTTAGCATGCTTAGCTACAAATCTGCAGGCCTGGGTTCAAATCCCTGCCCAGCAGTCAGAATGGAGCTCACCCAGCTGCTTGTTCTCCCTTTTGGGCTGGTCAGTAAATGGGGAGCTGAGGAAACATTGGGAAGGGAGGCTGTGGTATCCCTGATGCCACACCTGTCCTGTCTCCCAGGGCAATGGGTCCTTACCCACCTCTGGCTCAAGGGCCAATAAGACAGAGATGAGAACTGTGACCACTCACAGCTATACTGTATATATTTCAAAGTCCTCTCCATACATGTAACAAACTGTACAGTTTCATCCATTAAGCCTCAAAAAATAACAATATGCAACATAAAGTGAAATCACTATGTTGTCCCTAACAAACGTTCAGCACTATCGGCTATTGCTACTAAAACTGTAACCTGCCGCCGCTAAGAATAGGAACTTGGTGCCACAAAAATAGTGACCTATCACCTCTGAAATGGTAACCTGTCCCCACTCATTTAATTACTCATAATATTATCTCACAACCAAGTAATTTTTGACAAACTTAATAAATCAAAATGAATCCTTGCAGTACAGGATCAATGAGAAAGTGTCAAACACCGGAGTGAGACAAGTAGCTTATCAGATAACACCAATATCACATAGTTTCCTGTGTCATTATCACAACATTGTGTTAATTTCATGCTACTGAGTAAATTCACCAGATTTATCAAAACGTATTCATTTCATACAAACTTCATATTGAATTCCTCAAAGCTGCAATAAAAAAAAATGAGGGCAATTAAACCGATTTCACTTTCTCCCTAAAACCTTAAAGGTCAAGGAAATACACATTCACCATAGAGAGAGAGAGAGAGAGAGAGAGAGAGAGAGAGAGAGAGAGAGAGAGAGAGAGAGAGAGAGAGAGAGAGAGAGACTCACCTGTGCCCAGGTCCTCCCTCACATACAGGCAGCACAGGGTACAGTGGGCTATGTCGAAGTACGGGTACATTTTAAGCTTTGTGACCTGGTTGGCCATTTCTAGGAATGCTTCGGGATCCATGGCGCCCGGCTTGTCCTCCCTGCTGCTGCTGTGCTGGGGGCTGTACTCTCGCTGGCTGGCTCCTGTGGCTCCTGCTGGCTCTCCCTTCACTCCGGCACTGCTCACACTGCCTCCCGCGGCCTGCCTCGCACAGCTGGGCCGGCTGCCAGCGCTGACAGGGAGACTTTCCCTTAACTCGGGAATTTACCCTGCCCGTGTTTCCAGGGGAGCCAAACAACAACAAAAAAACTCAATGTTCACCCGTGGCAAATTATGCAGGCAAAACACATTTTCCGATCGAATTATTGTCTCGCTTCTCAAATGATTGTCTTCAGCCAATAACATACAATTAAGCATTTCTCTCTGGGCAGTACAGCCGCCTCAGTGATATATATAGGAGGTTTGGTTAGTGTTATACTGATTTAAACCCTTTTCATTGAGTTTAGAGTATTTCCGACTTACAATTTGTCTCTTCTAGAAATATATCCCTATTCACGAAAAAAAAAAGTTTCTCTAAGTTAGGGAAGTTTCATTTCTACCCGACGCATTTATGCCCTGCATTTGCCAGTTTTGCCGTTTTTTCAACATTTTACAGTATTAATCAATGACTATTTTGACATGCCTGCGTGTTTTGACATTATTAGCACAGTGGATGCAGTATTTTCCATGTTAAAGGGTATATGTATCTTGGTTTCCTAGGTAGTTGAACTTGAAACATGATTTACAGAGTTAATAAATATTTTTTTTTAGCTCATTATTTTATTATCTTCACAAATATTTAAGTATCTGAGATGACTGTTCTGCACAAGACAACTATTATATATTATTCCTTGGTCCTGAGGGCGAGACTGTCCCTCCCTGAGTCCTCTCGTGTCCAACGTTAGGTAAAGGTAAACAGTCGGCCGCAGGGGTGCCATTACGGTGACGCAGTGCCGCTGTCTGGGCCACTGTTACTCCATAGTACAACAGGGAACACATACACCACCAGCCTCAGTGTGACAGTGTGGCGCAGCTCAGGCAGCGTGGGAGCCAGCAGAGGTCCGTGGAGGCAGAGCTACCGGCGCACCAGCCTCCCACCCCACAGGTACAGCCCGTCATTTTGGCAGATTTTTGGGGGTCTAGAGGCCACCATAGGTTCATTGCTGGGGGGTGGGGGGTGAGTGAAGCGAGCATGCGCAGGTGGGGGATTTTTCTTAATTAAACACTTTTAGGGTCATTGAAAACACGGGTTCTATAGCCATCACAAACCTTGAAAGCTGCGAACTCCTCAATGCTGCCTTCCACCAATTCTTCACGGAAGAGCCCACTGGAAACTTGCCCCACTGCCCCAGAGTACATCAAGGGGAAGGCATCTCCGAATGCGGCATCAGTCTCATGGCAATGCAACAAGCAATTAAGCAATTAAAAGGATCATCCTCACCAGGCCCCTTACCTTGACATCTTACCTAGACGGGTTCCACGAGAAGGGAACCCCACAAGTGCCAACACACCAGCAGAATGTATATTTGAGTAATTATTCTTAGCACTAAAACAATTAAGCCTCTGCTGGAAGGTGTGTTGATTGCACCCCAAATGATGATTATCAATGTAGTACTTACCTCATGTACGAAATATGGATGAGAAAACAGTCGAGTTGACGGTGGTGGTCCACGGACCACGGTTCAGCTGACGGCATTGGTAGAACACGGTGTTGCCGCTTTCTCTATGTGAAAAGCGTAAGCTTGAGCAATTGAATATTTCGCAGTTCTACTTTCACTTATAAATAAACAAAATGTGTACTTCTTATTCTTATAACATAATTCTCACTCATACGTTTCACTTTATAGAACATATTTTACGCTGTCAATAAACGTGACACCTTGCAGGATAACATCACCCTATTTCTTCACTTCTTCACTAAAGTTTTATAAACGTGTTTGTATCTGTAATTTTTTCTTCATATTCGGGTCAAGGTGGACTGAAATTCACATATTTTATGCCAGTAAAAGGGAAAGGTTCAAGGGGGGTCTGGAGGCACCTTGGAAATGCTACAGTCTTTCGACTTTAACTTGAGCCCTGTGGCTTGGCCCGGGGAACCCGCCATTGTTTACACATCTAGCAATGACCTGCGCATGGCGATCTATCTCAGTGTTAGTCTGTACATTATCTATTTATGGAATATACATATATGTATATATATATAGATATAGATATATATATATATATATATATATATATATATATATATATATATAATATAATATAATATAATATATATATATAGATAGATAGATAGATAGATATATATATATATATATATATATATATATATATATATATATATATATATATATATATATATATATATATATATATATATATATATATATATATATATATATATATATATATATATATATATATATATATATATATATATATATATATTCATAATATGATTGCATGGTGTTATGAATGGCTTGGAATTTGAGGGAACGAAAACAACTCCACACCATTCACCCTTCCGTCACCATGGAAGACTCAAGTAGGTCTCACTTTCGCGTCCTGCACAGCCAAGCAAAAGATATTATATATAACGTAAATAAGAGAGGGAGGGGGGGGGGGGTAGCGAGCTCCTCTGAGGAGAGTGATGTGGCAATAGCGCGGCTCAGGGGAGCCATGCCTAAAGGCTCAAGTTAGAGTCGATCGACTATAAGTTTTCCTTCGAGTTGTTGTTGGGAGACAAGCATACGGCCGATAGACTGCATGAACTTCAGGATACACCCTCATATTATTGACATTATAAGTGAAGTATACCAAAATGACAGTACGACCATTTTCCTTAACAGTGATCTAAGGACAAACCTTAATGTGACAAGCAGAATCAGACAAGGCTGCAATGGTTCAACATCACTGTTCTTACTAATAACATATTTAATCATTCTACACTTAAACCAAGCTCAAAGCGGCTTCAGAGATGAAAATCGAGTGTCATGTTTCCATATCATAAGCCATAGCTCACCTCATATACAAGCTAGCCAGTTTTGGTTGACACCATCATGCAGACTCAGCAGTGACTAGAATCAAGATGTATTGTAAAAACTCGACAAAACAAAAAAGAAAATGGTATTATGATGAGTTGAACTGTAAAGATGTTAAAAAAATGTTTATAACATGTTTTACTTATGCTCGCTATCTTCAACAGTTGTTCATTGACTGCTGAAATATATTATTACATTGCAAAGGAAAAGTAAACTATCATGCCATGTTGTAGGGTTCATCAGGGCTAACAAATGTTATTATACAATGTCATGTCTACAATGCATGGGTAAGCCAGGAAAACAACTTGAAGAGAACAACAACAACAACAAGATGGACAATGTTGATCGCTCGCGATGTCGAGAAGACTCGTGAACACGGTAGTGTGATCAGAATGCAGATAAAGCTCCACATATTGAAAATACAGTTATTTATAGCAACGTGTCACTCGCCGCAACCATCACGGCGGCGCAACCTCGGCGTGATGATTGGTGGTGGGTGGGTCATGCCTAGGTGGCACGGGGCAGCAGCAACACCGCAGGAACCTTCCAGGACGATCACGTTGCACTCCCCTTAAATAAATAACTCTGTATTTTCAATATGTAGAGCTTTATCTGCAATCTGATCACACTATCGTGTTCACGAGAGTTTTTCCTACGTAATGTAATAATATATTTCAGCAGTCAATGAACAACTGTTGAAGATAGCGAACATAAGTAAAACATGTTATAAACATTTTTTTTAACATCTTCACAGTTCAACTCATCGTAATACCATTTTCTTTTGTTTTGTTGAGTTTTTACAATACATCTTGATTCTACAGTCACTGCTGAGTCTGCATGATGGTGTCAACCCAAGCTGGCTATCTCGTATATGAGGTGAGCTATGGCATATATATAAACAATGTCTCACACTCGAGCATACAAGATAATTATGGTCTGACACAAGTGTCTGCGAGAGAGTGGTGCAGCCAATCAGCTGCAACCTTATCAACCTGCCTAGGCGCCAGCTGCAGGAATCTAGCTTATGTAAACCTGGTTTTATTTTATTTTATTTTTTATAGCACAGAGTGTGAAAGAGGCACGGAACATGATAGTCACCCTGACAGACTCGGCGGTAAAGATTCGTTTTAGTACCGTGCCAGTATTTCATTACCTGCCTTATGAAACATTACTAGCTCTTCATATATCTTTTCTACAAACGTTCAACAATTATGGAAACGCTTTCAAAATCCATTTCAAGGACTATTGTTGAAAATATGGGATAATATTCACGAAAGCGTAACCTCCTCTGGCGGTGGTGCCGCCGCTGCTGCAAAATAGCTCGCAGAGGGTTTAGGGTGGGGGAGCATACTTAGGGGCTGCTTTCACACACTTTGTTTGTTTTGATCGTTACAAATCGCGGCGATTGACGCTATAATTTTCCACGTGAAACTGTCCTATGGGGTAATGGCGGCTGCAGAGGAAGCGAGAGGTATTGAGAGTGTGTGGTAAGGTGCGGGGCTAGGCTAACCCCGCAGCCGCCACTACCCCATCGGCCAGTTTTACGTAGAAATACTATAGCGGCATTGGTAACGATCAAAACAAACAAAATGACTGTGAAAGTGGCCCTTAAACTACTCCAACCGAACTTTACGACCTGCTAACAGGGGGGGCTTCACCCCTCTCGACCCCCCATTCGAGCCAGGGGGGCTGGGCCCCCTTGGACCTTACCCCCCCCCACATGTATATGTGACTTATTTCTGCGAGGAGGTATTTCTCGCAACACCGGCTGCACCGTCGCCGCGGCGGCCGCCACAGGAGGCTGCACTTTTGTGAATATTATCCCCTATTTTGAATAATAAATAGTCCTTGAATTGGATTTTGAAAGCGTTTCCATGATTGTTGAACGTTTGTAGAAAAGATATATAAAGAGCTAGTGATGTTTGATAAGGTTAGTAATGAAATACTGGCACGGTACTAAAATGAATCTTAACAGACTCGGTAAACACTTGTGGCCTTGAAATCAACCAAGACAAAAGTTTTGTAATGGTCTACAACCACAACACAGAGTTAGACAACATACTGGGCATCAAAATTACAAACACGATTAAGTATCTAGGAATCACCATCACAAACAAGAAACGATACTTCAAAAACTTCAAACTGGACAAAATTAATGAAGCAAGGAAGCTTAGCAACATCACAGCAGCTGTAATAGCAAGAAGCACAAATAGACTCCTCATTGGCAAAACCTATTGGAAGCAAGTTGCACTACCAAAAACTCTCTATTGTCAAGGCATCCTCCCTTATACTACAAACAATGAACTAGACCACCTACAGAAAACAGAACAAAACTTATAGAACAATTTACGAGCCCCTAGATACACCCCAAACTTTTTAAAAAGGCATCATCATCATCTTCGATGAGAAATAGAGATGCAACGGCCAAACTTCTCTATGTAAGACACATTATGACCCACCCAAACAGTGACTTGCTGAGGCAGTGCTTATTGCAGAGGCTGGAAACAGGGAAAGACAAGTGGACCAAATCAGTAACTAAATACCTCCAAGAACTTAACATAAATATACACAGCCTAAGTAATATCACACAACAAAAGATAATAGCAACAATAAAAGAGAAAGACACACAAGAATGGAGGAATGATTTACTCACAAAAGACTCACTGGCACTTTACACAAGATATAAAAGTGACATTTAAGAAATAGACTTTTATGAAAATGATGATGCCACCACAACTCTGATATGCTGCCGAAGCAACACACTAGAAACAGACACACAAATGAAAACACACAGTGCACGCAGTGCAACACAAATGAAGAAGAAACCTTAGAACACTTCCTCTTACACTGCGAAGCCTATAGACACATCAGACAAAATTGACTTTTCTTACAAAGTACTAACACCACTTCCAATGAAGAAAAGCTCTCAAAATTCCTAGTTTCAACAGACACTCAAAATATCACAGATAAAAAGTAAATTTTACTTCAGATGTGGAGGAGAGCACAACAGTCATAAAGCCTCCTGGAGCAACCAAACCCACCTAAAGAAAAACTGCAATAGTTGTGATACAGTTAGCAACACTACAAGAATCAAGGCAACAACACATCACCGCTACAAAGGTGTACCCCAGACTTCATCGACTTCATTGACTTTGAGCCCTCCCTAGAAATTATGGCCTTAAGGTACGAAGGAGATTCAACTTCCAGGGCCTCAGGGATAGGGTCGGAAGGGTTAAGATTCATGTTAGGTCTTGCATGTTTGAAAAGAGAGAGGTAAGGATAATACTGACAAGAGGTATAGCCATCTCTTGTGAAGTTAATACTGACAATATGGATTCGTTTTAGGTCCCTGAATGCAGTGCAGTAAGAAATGACTTTCGTAAAGTAGAAGGGGGGTCATGGGGGGCAAATCCCCCCCGTTACGTTGGTTACGTTAGGTTGTTAGGTTAGATGAGTTTAAATTTATTTGGTACGGGGTTGGTCCAACAGAAATATGCAACACGGGACGGGACAAGTCGGCGACGGGGGTGGGTCCGCTATGTGGGCTGGTGGTAATGGGTGGGAGCGTGGCAGCAACGGGTGTACCTCAGGCATTGAAAAGTCAATAACTTTGTGACTTACACAGAAAAATACTATCCATAATAAAAAGCATCATGTTTTGTCCTTTTTTTTTTTTTTTTTTTTTTTTTTTTGTCCTATTGCACCAGTAGGCTTCTTCCTGGTGGGGCTTGATGGTCGGCCCAGCCCGTTCTGGTGCAGGTGAGTGTTTATAGTGGCGCCATCTTGCATTGGCTCATGCTGCCCTCCTGGAGCTCATCTTTAATCCTAGAATCTAGAGTCCGGCTTGATAGGTGGTCTTCTGGACAGCATGTGGGTAGTTTTTAAGCCACTCGGCGGCGGGTGAAAAATCCCAGCTTGGTGGCACCGGGCGGGGATTGAACTCGCGTCCTCCTGAATACGGCGCTGTCACTCTGTCGACTCAGCCACCGCCTCTCCAGTTAGTGTCTCAAAATTAGTAGGCTACCCTCTCCTCAGTAATTCCCAGAGGTAATTTTTCATGATTGAGAGAAGCAATCTAATCCGCACTGATCAAAACCCCTTGCACAAAATTATATGACTGCAGGTAAAATTAAATAAATTGATAAAATACTATAGTTAATATGTAAATAATGGTAGCCATCTCTCGTAAGGTTAATGCTGACATTGTGTTGTATTATATTTCTCTGAATGCAGTGCACTAACTAATAGCTTCTGGAAAACTTTAGAAACTTTGAAAAAATGGTATATAAAGTTTATGAGTGCAGTCCAGCACATTGTATTTTGGCAATGTGGGGGGAGGTCAGGTTAGTTTTGTTACAGTTGTTAAGTTTGTTTATGATAAGTATGTGTGATATGCTTCATGCTGTGCTGTTGTTGTCAATGGTGGTGGAGGAGGCTATGCTTATCTCCATATTCCCCAATACTGTGAGCATCTCTGAATTGACTTTCCATCCGCTATTGTTTCCTGTCTGTTGATATCTTTTCGGCCCTTGATTTCTGAGTAGATTTATTTATAGCGACCAGATTACTTTATAGTCACATAAGGTTACACTCAACTCACTCCAGTGGCTGACCCTGTCATACTATGTATTCTTCTTTCACTTAAGGTTGGTTTTATTTATGAGACGATATTTTGTCTCTTACTAAACTAACTGCTCTTTGGTTGTCATATATGCACACTTGTACCCCCTTGTCCGTGGGGTTAGGAAATGAACCACTGCAAATAGAAAATTTCCTCAAATGTTTGGCGTACTCCCACAAGAAAGCCTCTTGACCTGCAAAAACGCTGAGAGTAATTTTATGTATAGATTATACCTAATAAAGTATTTTGTTAAATGAAGGCATCATAAAATATTATAAATAGCGTCATTCATCAGCTCACTTTGCTCTTGGCTACTCGCCATGAACTCTTCATAGTAGTAGTAGCAGTAGTAGTAGTAGTAGTAGTAGTACAGCATTATTATTATTACTATTACTATTGATATCATTATTACCATTATTATTATTCTTTTTGTTTGTTTCAGCTATAGTGATGGGGAATAGCATTTCTGCCGCCCAAAACACAGCCAGTGCCCTCACTGGCGGGGGAGGGGGAGCTGCCCATGTCATCTCTGAGTTCCCTTCACCCCAGCTTTCTGTGGACACCTCAGGCCAGCCTCCAGCAGAGTGTCCAATGCACAGAGTCCCAGCAGCTCCGCCCTCCGAATGCCCCATGCATAATAAAGATGTGGCTGCTTCCTCTGCCTCCCCTTCAGAATGTCCCATGGACAAATCTTACCAACAGCAGGTGTAGTATTTTTTTTCCTTTTTCAAACAATGTAAAGTATCCATATAGCAAAGGCAAAGCCATAATGCATTTTGGAAGCTATAAACTCTAGAACAATATTCTTTGGAGGGATGTTCCATCAATATTATTTTTATTTGCAGCTGTTTTCATAGTGAACCAGCTACTTGATGTGTGTGTGTGACTGTTCCCTTCCCTTAAATATGTGACATGTCTGGTAAAGCTATTTTTTTGACCAAGCATATCTGATTTGTCCTCAGGAAGGCCTGTGAGTTATTGTATTGTGTGATGGGAATGTAAAATATGTATATATAAAAGTAGGAAGAATTGTAGGATTGAGTGTCTGTAGTAAATGAAAAAGGTGACCTGTTGATGTTTATGTTCAGTGTGCTCAAGCTGTCAAGTTATTGAATTCATCTCTGCCTGCTCATATAATAAAAATATTCAGTCAATCATGTACTGCCATGCTGCAATTAAAGAGTAACTATACCTGACAGGGAGCCACAAAGACCACATGTTTTCACTGGTTGGTCTCTTCTCCAGAGCCTCCCATCTGAGTGCCCCATGAGTGGGGGTGCAGGGAAGGGCCCCGCCCACCAGGCAGGACTCCACTATGGCACAGACCATGCTGGAAAGTTTGTGGACATCAACCCGTTGAACCAAGAGGCATTCCCTAACCAGAAGCCATCTCCTGACCAGCCCTTCGCCCTGCCCACTGAGAGACAGGTGAGCCCAGTGGCTCCATTTTAATCTTGGCTTTACGTCTATGAACTAGTGACAGCTTTTTGTTTAAACAGTCATTTATTTCTTTGCTTGCTCTACAGTTTTATGTATTTAGTTTCTTTCCTTTATGTGGTGGAAAGTCTAATATGATTTGTTTTCCTTTTTTATTCACATGACTTAGATGTATATACACCTTTGACTTTAATATACCATATCCTAAAGTTTCATGGTATGATTAGTTTTTAGAATAGAAATATAGTTTGTACAGTATATTCAATAGATGCCATTGCCATTTATCTCAAACTTCTTAATTGTTTTGCAACCAAGTGCCTTGAAAAGCAGTCTGTATACTGTGGATGTAAGTAGACTTTTTATAGTTATATATTTTAGCTACAGCAATTTGTGTGAGAAAAATGTCCAATTTCCATTTGAAAAATATTTATATGCCTGTTCATGTGCATCTTTTTTGTAAATATCTCAAGACCACTCATGAGCAATTAATTCAGTAGTCTTCACCTTTTCTTCACATGCTGTCATGTCCTGGTATACCTTCACATGGCTCTCACATCTTGAGGGAAAACAGTAGAGGGATTTAGCATGGTGGTTTAGAGATATGACCAGTTTTTTCTGAGTGGTGTGCTTCATGGCGTTGGTACACACGTTGTAGTATACTGTTAACCCCTTCAACACGAGGACACATGTACTGCGTCCTTATGCGTCTCTGCACCATATCCAAGGACGCGCATACTGCATCCTGGTGCGCTTAAGCCAGTATACGAGTTATTTTATCTCTATATTTATGCTTACATCTCTAAATTATCAATTGATTTATGTTTCTTTATGTGCACCATTTAATTTTGCATGTTTTCATATATAATACATGATGATTATGTTGAGTTTATGGCTGAAAACTTGTTATATTCAATAGCGACATTTGAAATTTGGCGCACGCGGCGATCCCAGATATGGCGTGGGGCGCTGTTTTGGCCCACCCGTAGTGAAGGAATTAAAGGAAGGTGATGCCTGTTACTTAGGAGGTGACATTAATTTTTTCCCAATCCATATAATTTTTGTTATAAGAACCTTAGTACCTAAAACGTCACAGATCACTGAGTTTCAGTGAGGTACACTCATTAGTTTAGGAGAAAAAATATAATAAGCACTGTAAATGGCAAAAAATGGCATCGGTATTATTTAAAATTTCTCAATTTTTTTTAATTAATTATTTTGAAAACCAGTCTGCATAGTATACATACATATAGCTCTCTTTTCCCCAAAATAGATTTTTGATAAAACAATTCATATAAGAATAAGACTAAAAACATTTTTGGTGAAATTTTTAAAATTTTTTGCCTGAAAAAAGTAGAGGTATATGAACAATTTTTTTTTTAAATCTGCCTTTGACAAAAAAAAAAAAAGAAGAAAAAAAGTCCTTTCTTTCCTCTTTCCAAAGATACCTTTCCATCTGCATTACCTTGAAAAGCAACAGAGAAATATTGCTTTTAAGTGCAGAAAACTTCAGTTTCGAGACATGAGCTGTTTTCTTCCAAGAAGTGTGTATTGTGCTTGTTGGCTCTTTGTGATTTTTAAAATGCTGAGTTGCTTCAGTGATGATTTGTGGTGACTGAGATGGCTGGTGCAATGTTGAGAGAAGTGGCTTGGGTGGTGGATGTGTAAGGTGCAAGGCAGAATGGAGAGGCGAGTGCGAGTGAGGTGATAATGCCCTGCAGGATGGTGACATATGGTGCGCCCCCTTTGACTCATCATCATGGCTCATTTACTTCTCTCTTATCTTCTTTGCTGCTTCTTGCAGCACAAGCATCTTCTCTGAATTTCAACCCATTGATTTCAAGATTTTGGCAGGGCAGAAAAAGCCAAGAAAATGTGAGTGGATGGTGGACAGCTAAACAGATATCCACCTCCTGTGACATCTCAGGAGACACTGACTCACTGACGATTGAGGCTCAACCTGTCACTCTCTGAGCAGTGTTACCATATGAACGTCTATAAAAATGCTAAAAATACCAAAAGTAAGTGAAAAAAAATCCAAAAATCATGTTTCTAAAACACACGTGACCTAGCACCCTTCAAATGTCTGTAAACAAAGGCTATTTAAGTATATAAGGAATAACGGTATCAGCATACCATTTTCATAGAATACACCTGACATCTCAAGGGTAACAAAAGTGTTAATAACTGGAAATCAAGTTTTGGGTCAAAAGATGATGTTGCCTATCCTTAAACCTACCGGGATAAAAAGCCATACAAGTTGAACCAATGTTTATCATCTTATTCAGGCCTGATTGGCATCTGGTCCTCTCCTGTATTCAGGATGTTAGCCACTCACAGGGATCAGCAAGTGCCACCCTCCCCTTGGCTGCCAGGTTTCTTGAGATCTTTCTACCTGGCAGTGTTTATTTTCTTCTCTTGGCTGTGTCTTCTTTGATGTGGAAATATTACAAATTTCATGGTCTGTTTTTTTGAGAGGGCAGAAAAGCATACCACCAAGTTTCCAAAGCCAGGGTTAGAGCATGAAGCATGGCCGAGTGTAAGGTCTGGTTGGGAGAAGAGAAGATGGAGGAAATAACTGAGTTTTAAGTACTTAGGGACAGTTCTATGTAAGCATGGAAACATGGAGGAAAAGGTGAGGGAGAGAGCAGTGAAAGGCAAGCAGGTGAGAGGTGCTTTGGAGAGTTGTGAAAGTAAGTGTGAGCACGGGGGTAAAGAGGGGTATAAGAATTAGTATTATCCTCCCAACATTGATGTGCACATCAGAGACATGGAAGTGTAATGTTAGGGTGATTGAAAACCTTCAAAAAGATGCGGAAGTAAAGCTATAGGACAGCAGTTCAGAGGGCTACAGCAATTACTCTCCTGAAGCACAGGTTGTACATACACAAATTTTCATTCGGAAGGAAAGGTAGATGTTAAGAAGCAGTGGCAAATTTGTTATACCAGGCAGGGTGTCAGCACTGAAGGACAGTTTTCAGGGACAATACAAGACTATGGGTCCACAAGCCTTCGGAGGATAGAATACATTATTATTAAGAATTTGAATATCAGACATAGAATAAAGTTAAGATACTCTACCATCCACAGGTGTCATCAATTCCCAAGGCTGATGCAGAAGGAGAAAACTGGGTGTACCCATCACCACAGATGTTCTGGAATGCAATGCTGAGAAAGGGCTGGCGCTGGAAGGACGATGAGTTATCCCAGCGTGACATGGACCACATCATCCGCATCCACAACATTAACAATGAGCTGGCCTGGCAGGAGGTGCGTGGTGCCAGATAGACAACAACATTAATTGATCTTTCCCTCGTGTGTGTTGGGACTAATAGCAGGATATCGGAACTCAGCCACTCACAGCTTCAAGTTAGCTAAAGAGGATCGATTAAATTATACTAATATTGTTAATGTTGAAGAAGAAATTTTATATTACCTGACATGTTGTACTGGATATTTTTATAAGCAGAAATTTGAATATAACTAAGACCAACCTCTTCTTCATGGTATTCTCTCTCTCTCTGTCTCTCTGCTCTCTCTCTCTCTCTCTCTCTCTCTCTCTCTCTCTCTCTCTCTCTGTCTCTCTCTCTCTCTCTCTCTCTCTCTCTCTCTCTCTCTCTCTCTCTCTCTCTCTCTCTCTCTCTCTCTCTCTCTCTCTCTCTCTCTCTCTCTCTCTCTCTCTCTCTCTCTCTCTCTCTCTCTCTCTCTCTCTCTGTCTCTCTCTCTCTCTCTCTCTCTCTCTCTCTCTCTCTCTCTCAGTTAAAATGAGGAAATTGATGTCCACTTATCCTGTGTATGATCAACAGACCATGCTACTAATCAGTTACTTGTCTTTCCTTAGGTGCTGCGTTGGGAGTCTCTGCACAAACATGAGTGTGGCCAACCAAGGCTGAAGCGCTTTGGGGGCAAGGCTTCAGATTATTCCCCTCGAGCAAGAGTGAGAGGTTGGCTGGGGTAAGGATATGAGCGAGACAGGGAACAGCAATCCTTCTTTGTTTGTATATTCATGTTTAATTTTGCTTTACATATTGAAGTTTTATTTCCCTGTCTATTCATCTGTATATATTAGTGTGATGAAACTTCTTTGGAAAGGGTAGCCATGGCAGATGTCTCCTTTTCTCCATGTTTTTACAATCCTGGTATACCCACACCCCATCTTCCACATCTCTCCATGTATTCAGCAATCATATCTGTCCACCTTACTGGTAGTTTCTCTGCTACCTCCCACCCTATTTTACTCCCATATACCCTTTTTATAAATTGCTGATTTGTATCATAACATGTCCAAACCACCTCAATTTATCATACTTAACCACTCCATCACTTTACACTGGGACCTTTTGCTCTCATATCCATGTTACATGTCACATCACTCTCAATATGAAAAATGTTATGGAATGTTCCAATCTCATGCTCAAGACCGGTGACACAAGCTGCCTTGCCTCACCATGAGATAGGCACTGTACCTGGCGACCATGGTTGATTGATGATTAAGAAATATCCTGTTGAAGATTTTTTCAAAAGCTTTAGAAAGACAAGAAAGTAAAACTGTGGAATGGTAATTTTAGAGGTTAGAGCATTGTTCAAAGACACGTGTATGTAAGCGTACCTCCAGGAGAAAGGAAACTAGAAGAGGCTAAAGAGTTTGACCAGGCAGGGTATCAGTGCAAGAGGACAGTTTTTAACCCGTGGGCTTCGGCTATGGAAAAGCTGAGAAGTGGCCGAGAAACGACAAAATTACACTGCATTTTGAGACTAAGAAAAGAGCATGGAACGTTCATCAGAGTACTCCTCTCATAACCATAAAGTCGTTAAAAACATTTGCTTTTACTCAAACGCCATTCTTTTTTGGGTGGTGTTTGTTACAAAATAAAAAGTCGTGACGCGTGGCATCGAGCCGAGAGTCGCTTGTTGTTTACTATAGAGAATTTGACAAGTGATTACTGTATGGATAGCTGATTCAGTATGCCATGACCTTACAGCACCACCCATGACAAAGAAGCCCACCTCAAGATCACTCACCCACCACAACAACCCAGGGCATTCATGGTGGGTTGCACTATGCCACCACTGCCTACAATTAGCTCGATTTACATGTTTTATGGTGAGCCTTTTTTAGGGTCCACCGTACCACAGCCACAACTCGTGAAAGCCCCGAAAAGGGTCTGCCAACGTTCTCGGGTTAAAGACGATATGAGGAACTACGGTCTTCTCATGGTTCAGGTCATAAAGGGTATAGAAAATATCATCATTCATAACTTTTATATCAGGCATAAGAAAGATTAGTTATTATAATAAGCATAACAAGTCTACCAATTCATATGTCAAAGAAAACATGAACCCAATATATTGACTTTGTTCCCCTCCAGGTATGAATTGCCGTTTGACCGCCACGACTGGATTGTGGACCGCTGCGGGAAAGAAGTACGTTACATCATCGATTACTATGATGGGGGCCCAGTCAACCCTGACAACCACCAGTTTGCCATTCTAGATGTACGGCCAGCCATGGACTCCTTTGAAAATGTATGGGATCGCATGGTGGTCGCCTGGTGGAGGTGGACCCGTAGTCCAGAGAGTGCAGAGTAAGCTTATGACACCACTCTTCTCATACCCTTTTAAGAGCTCCTCCTCCCCCAAGCCATTTACCCTATTTTCATGTTACTTGTTCTGTTTTACCTATTGCTAATTGTGATAATTGGCTTAGACAGTCTACTACAAGAAACGTTGCTCCCTTGTCACAGGAAGGTAGAGGCAGTGCTTGGGTGACTCAAGGGAGGAGGAGGTATAATGAAACTCAGTAATGTTGACATGCAGGTGGGTGACTGAACAATGTAATGGTGAACTCATGTTTTTATTGAGTATTTTGCTGACTCAGAACAGCTACAGGCCAGTGGTGATAGCATTGTGAACAGCAGCAGTAGTAAAAAGATCAACAGGTTAATTAACCTCCAATAAAGCTTGTATTTGATCATCTGGGAAGTAACAGCAAATAGGGCCTTCAAAGAGTGCTTGAGTGATTAAAGGAGGAGGTATAGTGAGACTTCTAGTAGTGTTGATGTAGTAGGTGGGTGAGTGGGCAGGGAAAGAATGAATACAAATCTTGAATTCATATTTCACTGACTCAAAACAGCATCAGCCCGGTGATGGTTGGATTGTCAGTTTGCAGAAGTATCTACCGTTTTAGTAACTTTGCATCTTGTCATTAAAGAAATAGACTATTTAACTGTGTGTCATGGCAGTATATGTCTTGAACAACTTTGCTAAGCCATTACAATAGTCTCCACTCCTGATCTACAAGGCACATGGTGCTCGTAGTATTACCTACCCTCATGTAGACTTACTGCTGCTGTAATGTAGGGCTGAACTGACCAACCAACAAGTCAGCTGGTCTAATCACAATGAGTTTCTTCAATGTTTATGTGTGTAAATATGATGTACAAAGGTAATTATACTAAACCATAATACCACTGCTACCTGAAGGTCTTATTATTTACAGTATCCACATATTCATAGAATCTTTAATCCTTTAAATACCACTTTGTCAGTGGCTATAGCAGAGTAGAAAAATCTTTGCATGATTGAAAATTGTATTTTTTCCATGCATATTGTTTCATCAGGGAGGTAAATTTAGTGTCTGCAGAGAGGACTCTACAGGTAGTCTGGAAAATAGAGAAAAGGTGCTTCATGAGTGATAGTAACCATCTCATCAAGCAATATATAAGTTTGAGTGAAGAAAAGTTTCACCACAAATGTGTATGTACTTGTGAGTGGGGCTCAGCATGGTCTGGTCACTAACATGCTTGAGGGCTAAGATACTGAAACTACTCAGCCATTCACCTAAGATATAAAGAATTTTGACACAAGATTAAAGTACAAGAAAAATATAACCTAAAAAATATCCAAAAAATAACATTTTATGTAAACCTCGCTTCCCATTTAGGACCCTTTGATACGCATGGATCAGTTTTTCTTATATGAAATTGTGTGTGACTTTATATTTCCAGATTTTTAAGCCATCCAGTCATGATATATAAACACACACAGACACATGCACACGTATGCACACTGTAGTGTAATGGTTAGCAGGTTTACCTCACAACTGAGTTCCTGAGTTTGATTCCTGGCCAGAGTGGAGACAGATGGACAGTCTCCTTTAACCTGTGCTCTCTGTCCACCCAGCTGTGAATGGATAGTAGGGGTCAGTCAGATCAGTCAGTCACAACTAGGTGAATGCACATTACTTTTTTACTTTTGTTAGACAGCATGTGGGTCTCTCTATGCTCATATAACTGCTCTTTAGTATGTATTGCATATTTGAAGTCATGCTTGCAACTTTGCAATTTCTACAACTACTGCATGGTGTTGCACAACAAAAGATAAACTTACATGGCTGAAAAGTAATCAGCTGCCTGTGGAACTTGGACTTGGGATACTGCTTGTGCTGAATATAAGGATGTCCTGTCATGTTCAGTGTGCCTTCTGCATTTTCATTTTTTTTCTTTTGTCTGTCACAAAGCTGAACACGTTACTGCAGAGCTGTGTGTGTTCTGGTCTGAGTGAAGAGAGGGAGTGTACCCCACCCCGTCTGTAGGGTGACCTGCAGTTTCTTCCTCTTTTTGCAAGTTTTGCGTAGAGTGGAATGAAAAAGGAATAAATTCAAACATTACCAAATGATTAGAAATTAATAATTGGTATACAGTTGATCTTATTTGAAGCTTCCCAATCTGAAATATAATTAGCCCCATGTGTCTAATAATAATAATAATAATAATAAACGGTTTATTAAATGATAGCAGAAAATATACACGTTACAAATACACTTTTGAAATATAAATAAAAGAAAAAAGAAAAAAGGAAAATGTACAATATGAAAGGGATATGGGGTCGGGTGGTGGGGGGGAGGTGAGGTGGTGGAATGCAGTGCGCTGGTGCGGTAGGAGGCGGTGTGGTTTTTCGGATGACGGGACAGGTGTAAGCCCAAGGTCAACCCCAGGTCAAAAAGGGTCAGGGGTGCAGGTAGAGACGGTGTCGGCCGTCACTCAGCTTATGGGCTTAGCGATGACCTGCTATTCTATCCAGCCGGTGTGACAAGATAGGAAGAGGTAGACCGCGCGGCAGTAGGCGTGGGAACATCTATATAGTCTGCACTGCCTTGTATGTTGAGCGTTGTGCTGATTGCCCCAACCATGAGTCCACCTGAGTGACGGGCCTCAACACTGCACTGCACCTGAACCGAATTCTCCCAGCACCATGATGGTCGGGCTGGTGTACCTGGGGGCACCTGGGGCGTCGGTTGGATGGTAAGGCCGCGTCAACGTCACACCGGCCATTTCTACTCTTCAGTGTCTTCACGGCGCCACAAACGCACTGCATTCACTGTCTGTCACCATGATGTCATAAAAGTATCTTACGGTGTTGGGTTTTGATGAAAAGGGAGAGGGGGATGGAGGGGAAGGGGGGAGGCCAATAGGCTGGCCCCTGGCTGCTCCTTTCGGAGTGCCGTGACACACGTCTGACCTCGGTCAGGTCTGGGCCACTGTTGTGGTGGTGCCTGAGTGATCAGCATTCTGCCACATGTCCTGGAGGACTCAGGTTCAAATCCCACCCACTTCTGTAAGCAGACAATTTTCAATCATTGCGAGTGGTCCAAGACTGCCCACGTGCTGTCCTGAAGACCACCTATCATGGGCGTCCGCAGGGGGGGGGGGGGGCCCCCCCTTAAAAAAAAAAAAAATTGAAAAATAAAAAAAAAACAAAATGAATAAAAAAACACATACATTTTCTCACATTTTCATTCAGTAGATTAAGATTACTACTCTAAAACAAAAATAAATTTGTTGCATTGTTTACCATGCCTGAATCATCTCCCAGTCTGATTGTTGATTTGAGTTGTAGAGTTAGATCTAATTGATAGAATAATGTAGTTGTTGCAAAAAATATTTTTCTCAATTTTTTTTTTTTCTTTCTTCACTTTTAGAAAAATGTATGTACTGTCCTATGCCTCTGTCAAATGAAAAGTGCCTTCTGAGCAAAATCTTTCCTTGAAGAGCAATTTTTTTCCAGAGGGAGGGACACCTCCCCTCAGACCCCCCCCAGGACAGCAATCTTCAGGTCAGGAACACATTGCCCCCCCCCATTTTTTTTTTTCCATGGGCCACCTATCAACCCGGACTGTAGATAAACTCTAAAGAGCATCAAAGATGAGCGCTGTGGGGCAGCATGAACCAAGCTGGATGGCACCTCTATAAAACACTTTCCTGTGCCATTATGGGCTGGGGCCAACCACCAGGCCTCACTAAGAAAGTCTACTGGTGCTATAGTCTGAGTTAAAAAAAAAAGCTCTAGCTGGAGAGAGAGAGAGAGAGAGAGAGAGATTTACATAGATATTCAGACCACACAAACCCTGTGGTGTGGACTAGATGGTCAGTCCTTAAACCTTTGTGAGATTTCAGCATCAATTGGCCACCAAGACTGCATTTTTACCTTACTGAATATTAAGGGAAGGAGGTGGTGGTTGTGTTTGCTTTAAATGAGTCAGCTGTGTTGCACTGGACTGCTAAAGATGGAATTTTTTTCCATTCTTGCACTATAACTTTGGTGAAGAGGAATTTGGTTCAGTCCAAATTAATTTGTTTAAACTTAAGTTTTGTGCCACTGTCATTGATCATTGATATTTGGATTTGTGCACATTCATAAGAAACATTTGATCAGTTTTCCTCGGAGCCAATGTTTCTCAAGAGAAAACATGTTGAGAGATAAAAGCCTGTCCTTGTAAGGCTTGTTGTGCAAGAAGATCATCTTTGTTGCTCTTATGTTGACCATCTTCTAGTTTAGCAATGTCCATATGATGGGGAGACCAAAACTTACCACATAATCCAAGTGGGGTCTGACTAAGCTATTGGTAGTATTACATTTATATTCATGAATGAAAAGTTAATTAAACTAAAGATGAATTTATAAAGGCCAACTTGCTTTTCACTTTATATACTGCATCAATGCACAGCTGTGAGAATTTGAGGTTTCATGAAATTTTTAAACCAATGCCCGCAACACTTGCTTGTGAGTTGCACACCACACATTTTATAATCATACTTTTTTTTTCTACTTGAACCTGGCACTTACCTTTATTAAGGAGAGAGTTTGTCATGAAACATGAAAAAAAAGAAAAAAATATATATATATATATATATACATATATATATATATATATATATATATATATATATATATATATATATATATATATATATATATATATATATATGAAATTAAGTTTTATGTTCTGGGACCACCGTCTTGTCAAAATGCATCTAATGAAGGATTTTTCTTTGTTGTCTTGTAAATCCAAATGTCAATACTTAGTGGTTGATTCAGTACCCTCTGGGTGGGTGTGGCACGCCGGCAGTAGTGCATTTGGTGTGAGTGAATATTGTGCGTTATTTTCAATATGATAAGAAAAACACCTTCCAATACATTTCTGTGTATCTGGTAATCATCCTGGCACGTTTGTGTGTCTCACCCACTTGGCTTTGAATGTGCTAAGTGCACTGAAGTGTCATTTGCTAAAAAAGATGTTTGGGAGCAATAATATATAAAAAAAGGCTTGGAACTCAGAGAGGAACAAAGGCTAACACCAAGCAACCCCCAAAAGAAAAAGGAAGAAGATGCAAGTACCGGCAAAGAAAGGAGTTTCTAATTAAACCTGATAACAGTTATGGGCGTGGCTTGTCCTAGTATGCCCGTGCCTCTCAGAAGATGTTGCCAGGGTCCAGATCATTTTGTACATGCTTTGGTGCATGGTTTATGAATCCCAAACAATCATATAATAACACGTTTGCAACATTGTAACTTAACTTACTTGTGATATGAGCAGAAAATGGAAAGAATGCTTAATATCATTTTTCTCAAAAGTACATATAAAAACTATGAAATGCATCTACTCGTACATTTTTTTGCATGATTGAAATACTAAGGATTCAAGAATTGAACTCTGAACTAAAGAGTTCTGTTGAAAACTTTACAAGGTCATATTTTTGCAGAGTGTGAAAAAAAGGTGTTGGACTACTACTTGATTTTTTCAAAACTTTTGTGCAAGTAAAGGAAAGCCATTGAAAAAAAAGAACAAGGAAGTTTATCAAGAAATTAATAAAGTATCATATCGGCAAGGAAAAACAAAATGAGAACACAATGGAGCAGATAAAAAAAAAAAAATCAAATTGCAAAGAAATGAAAAAAAAAAAATGAAAGTAAAACTGTCTGATCAACAAAATTTTGAAATGACAGTTTGCGGGTACTGTTCTGCATAACATGTGAACCAAGACCAGAGAGGTAAATGAAAGCCACAGCGAACTCTTACCCCATCAATCAGACCAAGCTGAAATTTTATACAATTACTCTTGTTACTCTTGAAGGCTTTGCCTGTCTTGGACTGAGAAGACCAAATTACCAACATTATTGTCATTGATGTTAACTGTGAGCAGCACTGGGCCAAGAACTGGGTCCTCAAGGACACCACTAGTGACAGGCACCCACCCTGTGGCAGCTCCATCCGTCGCCACCCTTCGCTCAACAATTCAAATTACTGATCCGTTGGTGGACATACTTTACTGTACCCAGTTGCTTGGTTTCATAAAGTAATATATGATGTGATAATCAAATGGCTTTTGAAAGCTCAGATAGATTATGTCCAGTGTTTTGGTTATGTTTTAAACTGAAAAGTTGTTATAAAATGTTAGTAGGTTAGACAGACAAGATCTTGTTTCAGAAGCCATGTTAGGAATCCTTAAAGGCTTAATCAGTGATTGACTTTCTAGGTAAATCAATTCTGTCTAATTTTGGTATCAAGGAGCTTACCTGTTACAGAGGTCAGACAAGTGGACCTGTAATTATCTGGTATTTTTCTGTCTCCTTTCTTAGAAATCTGTGTGACGTTAGCCCTCTTCCAATCCAAAGGGACTATGCCTTTTATCAAGGACATATCAAATAAGGATATGAGAGGAGTGAGTATTTAATTTTTCTTTTCTTTTCAGTAGCGTAGAACATGTACTGCCTGGTTCTGGACTTATATTTGTTTTAAGGGATGGGAGTGCATATAGGACTTCACTGGTAGTTTTCTCGAAGTTGGGCAAGGTATGCATGGAGTTTTTGGTAACACTGTTGTCATTGCTGGTATTGGTATTGGCAGTCAAACTGGCAGTACTGAATACAAAGGAAAAATAACAATCCAGCACGTTCACAATGTGTTGGTTTTCAACTACTAATTTACCCATGCTGTCACTTGAGGGTCCAATCCCACTTCTGATATACATTTTGTTATTCATGTAAATACAGAAAGATTTCAGATTAGTTACTGTTGTTGGCAATATTTCCTTCATACCTGCATTTCACCTGACTTGTATGCTCTTCACTCATCACCTGCCTTCATGATGAAGTTGGGTATTTTTGCACAAATTTTGTGCACTTTCTTTTGCCCGTAATCTGAATTTTTCCCTTTCAGAGAATGTTTTATCATGCTGTTAAATCACAGTAGACTTTTATCAATGGTTTAGTTCTTACTAAAGTGGACAAATTTATTCTGTCAAGTGATTTCTTAAGTTTTGCTGTGCTTCATCTACTACATTGAAATCATCCAATAATTGCATTGCTGTCAGTTTTTGTTTGATATCTTTGAAACTTGCTCTTTTGAAATTAGGCACCATTTTTTTTTTCAGTCACTCTTGACCCTGATTTCAATGTGTATCAATTTATGATCACAGAAACCAAGACATTCTCCTACCTGACTGACTAGTTTATCCTGGATCACCATAGCAAGGTCTAGTCAAGCATTCTGTGCCATTCCCCTTCTTTACCCAAGAATGACGTCCAGTCAATGTGAGATTAAAGTCTCCTAATATCAATGATTCATTGTTAGGGATTGTCTCAAAACAAAGCATGAGTGAGTGATTGTCCCAGAGGCATATAGGTATTATTTGATTTTCTCTGATGACTAGGTAGTCGCCACTATACCTGATAGCCTTACAGAAGGTGCGCGGTTCAAGACGACTGGCTGTTTCCTGTCATTATAAAGAGCTCCTGCTCCTGTATCTAGGAATACACTGAGTAATTACTATCATTACATTTTGTCTTTACTGCCGTTGATACTTCAGGAATTGTTGGGCACAGTGCTAAACAAATGTGTTTTTATGGTTTTGCTTTTAATGTTCATACAGAGGGCGTCGATACACTTGTTCCCCTTATTTGCAGGGGTTAGAGGACACGGATCCCCGCGAATAGGGAGTTTTGGCATGTTGGATGGAATGTTTGGAAAGTTGGAACTGGTTAAAGGTTTTCAATTCCAAGCTATCTAATTTCTCCTCTGTTTTCTTTCTCAGAACATCACAAGACAACAAAATGTATTCATTCCATGAGCATAACACATCCTGATGTTTTGCCTTAAGCAGTTTGCCAAATTTTACCATGACACTACATCACTCACACACGCTGCTACATCTATCTCTAGTGTGTATGAAACTCGGCTTCACAACTTCCTCAACTGCAGTCTGCTGGCAGTGCACTCACACTTATAACCAGTCCTAGATTCCCAGACTTCACCAGTATGTATCCAGCAGCAGCCCTGCCAAGTGTCCTTGTGTAAATGGGGCCTAATGTTGAAGCAATGCTTATTTCTCAGTGAAGTGTACTCACCATGGGGTGATCCAAATCTGCCCCAGCACTTTGCCTTTCATCCGTGTCAAATAAAAATAAGGTAAAGTTGGAGTCATATGCTGTAGCTGTGGGTGGCTGTGTTGTTCATCTCTGTCACATTGGCCCTTGTACCTGTTGTGAGTAAAAACCCATTGTCTAGGTACAGGGCCAGCATGACATCCAGTGCTAAATAGTACCCTTTCGTTTTGCAACAGCATACTGCTTGTGCACAAGATCCATAACAAGAGGCGGACTTTGAGGCAATTTATATCCCTCTTTAGTGATTGTTCTTATGAAGTTACCCTTTGTGATGGCTACCAACTTATCAGTGATCTCCTCCCTGGTCTCATTCTTCAAACAATCAGTTGTATATTGTTGCTTAGGCTCTCCCTCCCATCACTCATATCAGTGTACCTACCTGTATGTAGGACGGTCTTAAACTTTTTCAAATGCGTGGTGAAACCGTATGGTGGGCACAGGAACGCCCTCCCCCCCCCCCCCTCTCTCTCTCTCTCTCTCTCTCTCTCTCTCTCTCTCTCTCTCTCTCTCTCTCACACACACACACACACACACACACACACACACACACACACACACACACATTTTATCGATTGTATTTTTTTCGTCTGATAGGAAGTCTTGGTGTCAAAAAACTGCATGAAATGAAGTTATGTTTATTCATCCTCCACTCCTACAATCATTCATACTCTTTTCATCATTTGAGAGAGAGAGAGAGAGAGAGAGAGAGAGAGAGAGAGAGAGAGAGAGAGAGAGAGAGAGAGAGAGAGTTATTTAATATTAATGTTCCAGTGTACATGTGTATATATAGCGAGGAGTATTCAGAGATCATCCAGCTAGCCAAATCAAGGCAGATGCACTAGAGTGCCTACAGAAGCCAGCCCTAAAGACTGACAGAGAAACGCACAGGTGCATCTATCGAACAGGGATCCGAACTCGGGCATTTTGACGGCTACTGCGGCTCAGGCTGTCCGCAATGTCCTGACAATGAAGTCGTAGTGGTCGGCGATGCTGACGGACACGCTGGGCAGCATGTTGTGGCCGCAGACATCCCCCGTGAAGCTGATGACGCCCTCCAGGAAGCGGCGGCCTGACGCGTCCTCCCGAAGCAGTGGCCCGCCCTCGTCACCCTGGCGAGGAGCGGTGTGGAGAGAGAGAGAGAGAGAGAGAGAGAGAGAGAGAGAATTACATAGAATTACATAGAAAATCACACCACACAGACCCCATGGTCCAAACTAGGTGGTTTGTCCTTACCTAAGTGATTCTACATTAATCAGATGAGAGAGAGAGAGAGAGAGAGAGAGAGAGAGAGAGAGAGAGAGAGAGAGAGAGAGAATATCCTCCTTTCTTTGACCTCTTCTCTTTTTATCATCTAGACAACTGTAAGTTTGATCTATTGGTTTCTGCTTCCCCCATACTTTCACCTTTTTAATAAAGCAGTGTGTCGTGGGCTCTTTCCCATAAATTTGCTTTGCTTTGGACTGTCTCCTGTCTCGTTATGTCGTTAAATAAGCTAAGCTGCTACTGAACATTAATTTGATATATCTTGTGTGTCATGAGCCCTGTCCTCGTAATCACAACTCCCGCCTTTAGCTGAAGTTTATGCCGCTTTGAACGGCCATGCTTACCTTGCACGCGCCCCTTTCTGGATGGCCGGCACACACGATGCCAGACCCTTGCAGGAGGTTGGGGTAGGCGCGCCTCAGCAGGGCCTCCTTGCCCCTAGAACGGTACAGCCGCTCACAAACAGTGGGGTGCATCACACTCAGCAATCCCTCCTGAAGGTGGGTTGGCTTGTGGGCTGTGGATGCAACGAGGCACATTCAGGACAAAGCCTATTTAGTCTCAATTTTGGAGGCAATTATAGACTGTTGTTAAAGGAAGTTACTACAAGGCATAATTGATGTAAAAATAGTTTCCTGACAATTATTGCGTGGTTACATCATGTGAGTCCAAGGTCCGAGCTGGCCGGCAGACTTGATCATGTTGATTATAAACTATTAGTGCGCGGAAATCTGAGGGAATTAAGATTATAGGAAGAAAGTGAATGCGGATACTGTGCGGTGACACTGCGGAGGGTGGGTAAGGGCGTATGTATCTCGTATAGATCCTGGATAAGGGATGGCCGAGGAAAACGTGGCCCGTCTGCCGTATTACCTGCTGGGGATGGCCTTGGTGGAAGTTTATGTCGTAAAATTGACTTAATCGTTGATTTTTTACAGTGCAGAGTTTATATATTAGTCTCGCAATTCTTTTTCGTAAATTTATCAGGCTTAACCTAATGGAGGCCAAAGGTACGCCCACAAAGCTCATGAATGAGCAAGTCAATAGATTCTACCACTAGTTAGCTACTTAGCAGTGGGAAAAGGGCCTGCATGGAGACTTGTTCAAAGGGACCCCCGATGTTGGCGTCGTAGGGTGGGAGAGGCGACATGGCCCCCGGCATATGCCCCTGTTGATTGATTTAGTAATCTAGGACCAAATCAAATCCACATAACCCCTCTAAGCATGCTCACACACATACACACACACAAAAAAAAAAAAAAAAAAAAGGCCAAAGAGGAGTGGAAGGTTGTCTTGACTCACTCTCGTTGACATATCCGAAGCCCGAGGCGATGACGGTGGTGCCGGGCGCGGGGCGGCCCGGGGATAGGCAGTAGGGAAACACCGCCTCATTGAACTCGATCCGCCGGGTGGTCTTGAGCAGCGCCAGGTCGCTGTAGCGAATCTGTGTTTCGGGGCTGAGAGGACAACGAAAGTCAGAAGAAGAATTTTCCAGTAGATTTTTTTAGATTATTGCAGTAATAACTTAGCCTAAGAAAGGGCAAAAGTAAAAGTATTAAACTTCCTGTAGAATACTATTTTGTATTCCAAGATGCCTGAGGCAAACTACTCGATACAACATTTTTATTTAAGGTAGAGGAGGCAGCTCAAGGGCAAAAAAAGTGTGAGGAAAAAAGGCCGCTAATCGCTGCTCCCATGAAAGAGTAGTAAAGAGTGGCCAAAGGAGAGGTCAGTAATGGGTGGAGAGGTGTCTGGATATGCTCCTCTTGGAAAGGGTCGTATAGGCAGGAGGAAATAGAGACAAAGGAAGGCTGTTCCAAAAATGCCCCGTGCCCATGCCAGGCCTTACTTGTAGGTGAAGTTGGGGTGTATTACGATGAGCTCGATGTCGTACTCGGCGGGGCGACTGTTGGCCTCCCCGTCCCGCGTCAGGTCCAGGTCCCCCAGCCGCACAGAGCTCACTCTGGGACAGGCAGATGCAGTGCTTCAGTATAAATTACGTATAAGGAAAAGGTGTCCAGCTTTGATTGGGCAACTGCTGCACTATAGTCCTGAATAGCACGTGGCCCCACTCCATGCTCCTGCTCCGTGCCCCTATGTCTCGCCTTGGTGCTAAAGTATAAAATATTTCAAAGGCAATTAATTGATTAATTTGGCAATTTGTTTATTCTCTTCAGAGGAATGTTTACTATCGAAAAGAACTTACAATTATTGTTAATCCAGTCACTTTGCTGAGCTTAATAAGTTCAGACAGCGGCATCATTAACACGACATTTAGTTAAGATTATAAAATCCTCAATGGCTGATAACGAACTCACTTTTGTATTTGTTTTCACATTCTTTTCTCTCTCTGCGGAGAGTTAGCAAATGTTATATTTATTAGAGGCAAAGTTGAAGTTGTATTAAAACACCCTCAGTTGATGCTTTAGGTTTAGAGTGTCGTCACTTCTCACATAATAAAATGCAAAGATAAAAAATCAGGCTAATTACAGAATTATTTTTTTGCGGTATTAATTATAAATCAAATTACATAACTGCAGTCATATGCGACAACTATTGACGAACAACATATCAAACTCATGCAGGTTTGACTACCAGCATTAAATAATTTCAAAAGCTACCAAACACTCACTAAAGTATTGGACACACCTCCGTGCCTCGTCAGCCATCACTCTTCAACAGGTCTTTATGCTTCATTCAGACGGCGGCCACTTCAAGAACGTTCAAGTTTGGCCAGTGATGTACAACGCAGAGCAAAATGCAGTCATCAGTAGTGCTCAGGTGTTCACCTTCTTATACACTGACTTACTGTTTTTCTCTCAAATTATGTTATTCTTTGGGCAAATTTATCCCTCAGAACACTTTTTAGATAGAACGATTGGCTTACTGAGAAAATTCATAAAACACACACACGCACACACACACACACACACACACACATGCACACACACACACACACACACACACATTACGTTCCCAGAGCTCAGTGGTTAGAGCTTTGCGATGCCAGGCTTCGCTACCTGGCAGGCGAAGGTTCGAGGCCCACTCAGGCCGCGATTTTTCCTCTGACAAGGAGCGGTTGCTGTCCCCCCTTGAGTGAGAGAATGGGATGTGTTGTGTGTGAAGGTCCCAGAGAGTCATCCCCACTTCCACACTGTACTCACGGTCTGTTGGGGTCCAGCACGCAGTAGGCCGCCGTCACCAGGAAGCGGTCACTGACAGGCACGGCGCCGCAGCTCGAGTAGGGCGCTGCAGGGGTCGAAGTGGGAGAACATGAGCATTGCGTGTATAAGAAGAGTTCGTATGTTCATTTGTCAGGTTTTAGGAAACTTTCTGGATTTTTTTTCAGTCTGGTATCGATGGATGTTAGTTTTCAATTACCTTTATTTTCGGTTTATTATTTTTGTTCACTCTGGTATGGATATTAATGCTCATCAGGTACAGTAGCGGTCTTAGGTATGTTATTTATTTATTATTTTTCAGCTTTTTTATTTTATTTTATTTTTTTTTTTTTTTTTTTTTTACTACAAAGGAGACGGCTCAAGGGCAACAAAAAGAGTGTAGTTAAAAAAAGCCCGCTATTCACCGCTCCCATAATAGACAAAAGTAAAATTAATGTAGCGTTCTCATGTTTGTTAGTTTTGGGAGTTTTTTTTATTGTATTTATCCTCAGTCTGGTATGGTATTTATGGATTTTATATATATTTACGTTCTTGAATTTGTTAGTTTTTAGGTAACTTTTCTGTATTCCTTTTTTTTATTTTCAGTCGTACGGTAATTTTTTTTCAATTGATTTCTAACTTATTTTGGTATTTTTATGTGCCACAGCTGCTGCACGGTCCTTTCGTTACGCTGATTAGTTGAACTGTAACAAAGTGAGGTCAGTGAAGCTATCCATCTATTTATATGTGAAACAAAAAAAGTTTGACAAAATAATACGTCAGACACAATTAGCGCCGAGAAAGATGAACTTGGTGCACCAAATGGAAAATTTATGACAAAAATGTTTACGACTCTCAATGGTAAATGAGAAAAAATATATATAATTGTTATAAAAAAATATAACCTCTTTAAGATATATTAATCAGGTAGAAGAGAGGTAAATAGCAAATAACAATAATAAAAAAGGAAGACTAACTTTATATTTAAACTTCATCGATTCTTACCTGGCGAAGTCCTCGGTGGCGGGAAACTCTGACGGAAAAAAGGACTTTGTTAGTCATGTTTGAAAAAAAAATAAACGTTAACGATGCATACCAAAAATTTGAGTGTGTCCACGCGCGTTGTATATGTGTGTGTGTGTGTGTGTGTGTGTGTGTGTGTGTGTATGTCACACAGTATGTGTCCCCTTGTGAAGTATATATATGCAGGGGCGAGGGGGTGCTGCAAGCCTATCCAAGACCCTCCCGTGTCCTCACGTTCAATATTTTCTGTCTCTGTGAGCAGCTAGGTGGTGTTAGTTATGGTGTTGATAATTTTGATGTTGACGATGTTGGTGTTGATGGTGCTAGTGTAATTAATGTTGACGGTTGTGGTGGTAGTGGTAAATGGTGTCGGTGGTGTTTTGATTTACAGCAAAGGAGACTGTACACAGACAAAAGAAAATAGAGAAGTAAACCCGTGGCATACCGCCCCCACAACGAAAAAGACAGAAAAGGTTGCAACAGCATTATCAGTAAGTTGTTGAGGTGATTTTATATTCCACTCGTGAAGCAATATGTCAGTGGAACGAGGAAATACAGATGAAGGAAGGCTGTTCAAGAGTTTACGGGCGAATTACATGAGATAAGGAAAATAGTGGTTGACTCTTGCATTAGGGAGTCAGCATCCCACCCTGACAATTAAGCCAAGGTCAGCATCCCACCCTGACAATTAAGCCAGGGTCAGCATCCCACCCTGACAATTAAGCCAAGGTCAGCATCCCACCCTGACAATTAAGCCAGGGTCAGCATCCCACCCAGACAATTAAGCCAGGGTCAGCATCCCACCCAGACAGTTAAGCCAGGGTCAGCATCCCACCCAGACAGTTAAGCCAGGGTCAGCATCCCACCCAGACAATTAAGCCAAGGTCAGCATCCCACCCAGACAGTTAAGCCAGGGTCAGCATCCCACCCAGACAGTTAAGCCAGGGTCAGCATCCCACCCAGACAGTTAAGCCAGGGTCAGCATCCCACCCAGACAGTTAAGCAAGGTGCAGCATCCCAACCCGACAGTTAAGCCAAGGTCCGGATCCCACCCAGACAATTAAGCCAGGTGCAGCATCCCACCCAGACAGTTAAGCCAGGGTCAGCATCCCACCCAGACAGTTAAGCCAGGGTCAGCATCCCACCCAGACAGTTAAGCCAGGGTCAGCATCCCACCCAGACAGTTAAGCCAGGGTCAGCATCCCACCCAGACAGTTAAGCCAGGGTCAGCATCCCACCCAGACAATTAAGCCAGGGTCAGCATCCCACCCAGACAATTAAGCCAGGGTCAGCATCCCACCCAGACAGTTAAGCCAGGGTCAGCATCCCTAAATTCCCATTACTTTTATTTATGATACCCTTCCGTTGTTGGGCTCTCCCCCCTTCTCACACACACACACACACACACACACACAGACATTCACACACGCTCACACAGTCCTATTGTTTGTGCAATTGGCAACGTTTTTTTCTGCATTTAACAAGATTTTCTTTAAGCGCCGGATGCCTGTTTTAAGTGGATTCCTTGCTCCTTTTTCAACGTTAAACTTAAATCCTTATTTAAATTAAAGTTAAACTGAACTGAAACTTAACCAAGTTGTAAAACCTTGCACACATATTTTTCTGGTTTTATCTTTTTTGTGTTTTTTTGCTGTTTTTTTATTACTTTTTAAACTTTTTTCAAGGCCATAGCGCTGTTAGGCTTCCTCGATGGCTCTGGTGGTCCGGCCAGCCGGTCAGTTTATCTTGATTGGCCAGGTGGTCGGCCCTGCTTGTCGGTAGCCGGACATATTTCATAATCGGGGGACGGGTGTAGGGTGTCTCCGCTGCGGGAGGGTGAGGTGCTTAGCAGGGTGAGGTGCTTAGTGCATCGTTTTGGCACTCTTCGCTTCTGGCGCCGACTGCTCCTCCCCTTCCCTCGCTCGCTTCACCCTCGGTAGAATGGGCCTAACAAACTGCTCAATCGGCCAGCCGGTCTCTCTGTACATCCTTTCCTCCTGTTGCTTGATCCTCTCGGCATCCCGCCTCACCGTCTCTTGGGCCGCGAGAAACTGCGCCCTGACCTCCGCCATGTTCTCCCCCGGCCTCTCTCCCAGCCAGCTGGCTCGCAGTTCAAGATACTGCTCCCACTTCTCCTCTTCACGTCTCCGTTTGGCCTCCTTTCTGTCCTCCGCTCTCTCCCTCGCCCGCCTCTTTTTCTCCTCCTCCTCTTGCTCTCGCAGCAGGCGCTCCCGGTGTTCAACAAACCTCTTCCACTCCTCCTGCTGACGGATCCGTTCCTGTTCCCGCCTCTCCCTCTCCTGCTCGTACAGCATCTGTCTGTACTCCCTCTCCTGCTCCATCCTCTCCTCCTCCTCCTCCAGCCAGCGACGCTCCTCCTCCTCCTCCCTCTCCTTCCGGCGGCGGTGTCTCCAGTACTTCCGATCGGCTCGCCGCTTTTCCCGCTCAAATTCTCCCTCCGCGCTCCCCTTGGGGCGCTTCTTGGGCTCCTTCTTTTGCTTCTTTTTCTCTCTCGGCGGGGCCTCGCTCTGACCCCCTTCCTTCCCGAAACACTTGGTGCATCCGGGCTTCCCGCAACCCCCCTTCTTCCGCGGCAGGCCCCTCTCCTCCCGCTCCTTCAGCACCCTGAAGGCAGACTGTAGCGCCTGGAACTGCTTGGTGGCAGCCTTAATATTGTCCGGGTTTTTGTCGGGGTGAAGCCGCAGGGCCGCCTTGTGGTAGGCCTTCTTCACCTCGGCGAAGGGCGCGTCCTCGGCCACGCCAAGGAAGCGGTAGATGCTGCGTTGGGGGCAGGCCATCGGGGCTGTCGTGCTATCATAAGGGCGCCGATTCAACACGTCACCTCGGTTTGGCATTGGCGGATTTAGGTAGCCTGGAGTTGACATTGCACCCCCCCGAGTCTAGAGCTGGTGGCACCCAAGACCTTGGTGGCACCTGCTGCTGAACTCTGACGACTTCACGCGCCTCACTCCCCCTGTTTCCTGACACTGTCGCTTGATATTAAGAAAACTGCGGCCGCCATCGTCTCCCGCAGAAACTTCCGCATCATATTGCCGCGAATCTGCAACAGTAATGTGAACATAAGGATGCACATAATTATCTTCTCGCGCATGTTATTGAGATCCATGAAAGGACATGTTTCCTTCCCTTCCTTCCACACAATGCGTGACTTGTTATAATTCCCCTGCCATTCCTCTGTTTCCCTTCCCTTCCCCTGGCACCCCCCACCCCCCACTTCCGCCCCCTATCATTCCTTTGCTTCCCTTCCCTTGCCGTCCACACCTTACCCCTTTCCTGCCCCCTGCCATTCCTCTGTGTCCCTTCCCCTCGCCACCCCGTCTCTGCCTTCCTTCCCCTTGCCATTCCTTTGCCTCCCTTCTTTCTTTCCCCTGCCGCGCCCTCCCTGGCCTCCTTTCCTTCCCCCTTCCATTCCTCCGTTTTCCTTCCCCTGCCGCACCCTTCCCTGTCTTCCTTCCGCCCCCCTGCCATTCCTCTGCTTCCATTCCTTAACCCTATCTCACCAACCCTGTCTTACTTCCTCCCCCTTCCATTCTTCTGTTTCACTTTTCCTACCGCACACCTTTTTAGGGCAGGCATGAGGGGGCCTAAGATGGCAATACTTGGTGCATGGGAACATAAAATATAATAATAATGATAGCAATCGCAGGGTAAATCAAGGGGTAGGTCTAAATGTGTACTATACAAACAGTAGAAGTATTAGGAATAAGATAGATTTATTGAGGGGAAAGGCGTGCGTAGAGAAATTTGATATGACAGCGATCACAGAGTCATGGATAAACACTGCAGACAGACACTTTCTCCCAGAATTAGAGATTGAAGGGTATAAGTTATTCCACCAAGATCGAATAGGCAGGAAGGGGGGTGGGGTCGCACTCTTCGTCAGGGACAATCTTAAGTGTGTCATTAACAACTCAATCAAGGAAGATAGCAATACAGAATCCCTCTGGGTAGAAACAATAGGTAGGAAGGAGAAGCTTGGCATAGGAGTACTTTATAGACCGCCCAACCTTAAGAGGGATAGTAGCCAATCCTTTCTATAGGAAATTAGTAGGGCGTCAAGATACAGGAATGTGTGTGTAATTGGGGATTTCAATTGTAGGAACATTGAGTGGGATACTTTATCAGGAGACCAAGAGGCGCAGGATTTGTTAGATGTGATGCAGGATAGTTTCCTTAAACAGTTAATTAGAACACCAACGAGGGAAGAAAATATTTTGGATTTGTTGTTAACAAATAGAGAGGACATAATAAGCAACATAGAGGTTGGGGATCCTTTAGGTAACAGTGATCATAAGGAAATTATATTTAATATTAAATGGGAGGACAGAGTCAGCAGTAACAGCACATTAATACCTGACTTCAGGAAGGCGGACTACGAGGGGTTAAGGAAGCAGCTGCAAAATATTTAGAAAGATTAGATGATATACCCCAGGGAGAACAGATCTACAGGGGAGAAGAGGTAGAAGAATCAACCGACATCAACATAAGTAGGGAGCTCGTGATTAGACAGATAGATAGACTGAAAGTCACTAAGGCGCCAGGGCCAGATGAGCTTTTCCTCAGGGTAATAAAGGAATGTGAAACTGAAATAAGTGGGCAGTTAACATAAGTATTTAGGAAGTCGCTAGACACAGGGGTGGTGCCTGTTTCATGGAGGCAGGCATACGTTATTCCAATATTTAAGAAGGGAGACAAATCTTCTGTGGAGAACTATAGGCCGATTAGTTTGACGTCAGTTATAGGTAAAATGACCGAGTCAATAATAGCTGATAGTATTAGGGACCATATTGACAGACATTCTTTAATTCACGACTCACAGCATGGGTTTGTAAAAGGAAAGTCGTGCCTCACTAATCTTTTATTCTTTTACCATAAAGTATACGAGGCAGCTGACAATGATGAGAGCTATGATGTGGTTTATCTTGATTTTAGTAAGGCCTTCGATAAGGTACCTCACCAGAGACTATTAAATAAAGTCAGGGCTCATGGGGTAAGAGGGAAGGTATTTGATTGGATTAGAGCGTGGATTAGCGACAGGAAACAGAGGGTTCCCATTAACGGTAAAAAATCAGAATGGGGTAATGTTACCAATGGGGCTCCTCATGGTTCAGTTTTAGGCCCGCTTTTATTTATTATCTACATCAATGACATAGACAATGGGATAACTAGTGACATACGTAAATTTGCAGATGACACCAAAATAGGACGCACTATTAGGACAGGGGAGGATGCTAGAGCAGTAGACTGGATAGCTACATGGACAAGGATGACAGGTGGTAGTGGGGGGAGGGGGATCTGGAGCTGTCTTGAGTAGGTCAGTTGGCCTCTTGCAGTCTCCCTATGTTCTTATGTTCTAAAGTCGTGCAGAGCGATGCCGCGAGGTGTGTTGAGGCATTAAGCTAGCAGGTTCAGAAGAGCAGTTAGCATGAAAATAGTGATGTACCAAGGAGTGCAATATTTCGGAAAGGGGTAAAAGACTGTCAAAAAGAGGAGGGTTGTGGCGGCAGTGGTGGCATAGAGTGTGAGTCCGGGTGATGAGCGGGCTACATACAAAGGCTGTGAAGGTGGTCGTGTGGTTGTTGGTGTTTGTAGTGCGCTTTGATAATGGAGGTGGTCGTTACGTAATAAAATGTTTCGCGTAAACACAACTACAAATTTTCAGTGTCATATATATGATTTTTAAAGGTCCTGGAAAAAAGTTGGAAAGTTTCGTTCAGTCGGCGCAACATCTGTGGTCATATGCCGGAGAGAGACAGAAAGGGAAGGAATTAGAGGAGAAGGGAACAGACCCCAGGAGACGGGACACAACCCCCGATTAATACCTGGTACCCATTCACTGCTGGGTGGACAGGGGCGTAGGGTATCGGAAAAGCCCCCCAAATTTTTCCACTCAGAAGGTCCTGGAATGGATTAAGGAAAAGAAGGACAACATTTTTGGACGCAAGATGAAGGATAAAAAGGGAAGGAAGCAAGATGGAAAGGACGATGAAATATGCAGGAAGGAGTTAGTGAAAAAAAAAATAACATTCCAAACTCTTACTGTAGTGAATATAATTTGATAGAGGAGGAAAAACAAAGGAGTGATTATTTGGAGGTAAAAATAGAATGAGAAGTGAAAGTGATTAGATTACATTACGATCATTATTAGATTAGTGATTAGAGTGACGATTAGTAAGAGTGATTGAAGAACATGTATCGCTAGTGAAGAAGGAAGAAAACAATCGAAATAAGTTGAATGAGAAACTGATATGAGTATTGGTGGGGATGAGAGACTAGGGAGAGCTAACGTGTCTGAAGAAACATAAACTTTACCCACTAAAATTAAAATAAAAGGAAATTAATGGGAAAGGGAAAAATAAAAGTGTAGGAGTGAGGCGCGAAACAGAAAGTGGAGGAAAGGAAAATATAGGAAAACGAGGTAAAAGTTAAAGTATAGGAGCCTGAACGACACGAAGCAAAGGAGTGGAAATATAAATGGAAAATGGTGGAGAATAAAACTGTACCAGGGAATCACGAAACAGAGAAGTAGAGGAAATAAACATAAAGGAAAACGAGGTAAAAGTTAAAATATAAATGGCTGGGTGACACGAAGCAAAGGAGTGGAAATATATACGGAGAACGGTAAAAGAATGTATAAGCAGACGAAGGAAAGTCTTGATAAATCACTTACTGGCTTTACGAACTCAGCCTGCCGACGCCCTCTGAAGATCCGGGACTCCTCGCTCGAAGACTGGCGGTGGCGGAAGCTTAAAGGGCGACCACAGACTGAAAGAGAGAGAGAGAGAGAGAGAGAGAGAGAGAGAGAGAGAGAGAATATATTTACTGATTGATATATGTTCACAACACACAGATCTTATGGCTCTCCCTAACCCTAACGTCCCATTCACACTGCGCCGATTCTGGGCCACGACAACCCAGCGACTTTCAGGCCCCCTTCAAACTATGCCAACTCAGCATCCGGCGATCGTTTCTAGACCTCTTTCCGACCATGTGCGACCTTTTCACATCAACATAACACTCCCAAGGCCTCGTGTGCCCTGAGTCGCTGGGATGTCGTGGCCCAGAGTCGGCTATACTCGTATCAAGCGGCCCCCAAACGTTGCATCTCTGCCTTAGCGAGGTGTAAAATGAGGCGATTGACTTTGCTTTTCAGTGAATTAGTCATGTTGTTCTGAACTGAAGGAGGGAGCTTACTCATTCTCGTGCAATAATGCTGGTGATACAGAATTTGGAGCAGTGTGAATTTACTTGTTTACACTTAAGTTCAACGCCATTGTTTCTCGTTCGCAAAGTGTCACCATTTACAAACAATTCGGATTCATCCATATTCTCATAGCTGTTGAGTGTCTTGGAACATGCAGTCAATAGCCTTAGGTTTATAACATGTTAGGACATAATAGCCTTTCCTCGTAGTGTTTGTTGGGCAAAAAATAGATCACCTTTATTGTTCTACGCCAAACACGTAATCTAGATATATATTTTTCATGGAGGAGGGACCAGAAATGTGTCACAAATACCCTAAGCGAGGTCTGGCTAAAGTAGTGTATAGTTGTAGTATAACATTTATATTATTGAATGAGAAACATTGTAATTGTTTATCACAAGTGTCTTCGTGTCTCCAGCAATTTTGATAATGAAATGATAGACAAACATCGATGACATTGATACAAATTATGAACAGGACTGCAGAGCTGAAACAACACTAAGGGCTGTATTTTAAGACACCATCGCTTCTCACATCAACTATTTATAAAGGTCAAAGAGGGATCAATCGGGTTTTCATGAGTGTTTTTTAAGGTTCATGGCACAGAAGAAGGGTCATACTACCACCAGGGTCATAAAACTACCCCTGGAAAGGCATACAGCTCCTACGAAATCCATGTCAAATATGTGAACTTAGGCGACGAAATGTTTTAAAATACGACCCTAAGGACACACACACACACACGCACACACAAACACACACACGTACAGTGGGGCTGGGCGTGTGCGGGCGCGGTGAAGGCGGGGAGGCCGAGGAGCAGCAGCAGCAGGGGGGACATGATGGCGCCCTGCGAGGAGAGAAACACGACTATTATAAACATAACCACCACGGAGCGAGGCGGTGACATGTTTTCAGAGTGGTTTGTAAATACGTACATCGAAAAACAAACACACACACACACACTAGCATATGAGAATGAAGATGATTTTTTAATGTGTGTGTGTGTGTGTGTGTGTGTGTGTGTGTGTAAAATTCACCACGGCCTGATCACGTGTTCGACTCGTGACTGTGTGTGTGTGTGTGTGTGTGTGTGTGTGAGAGAGAGAGATTCACCACGGCCTGATCACGTGTTCGACTCGTGACTGTGTGTGTGTGTGTGTGTGTGTGTGGCTGGATGACTGATATGTACGTTGGGTGGCCAAGGTTCATCCGTCACATAAATATATATAAATAACAAAGGAAAGAGAGGGAAGGTAATATTTAGGCGTATTACACTTAAACTTTGCTCACGTTAACATCATCTAAAGATAAAAAGTGATATACCCAGAAAAAGTATAGAAATAGTAGTAGTAGTAGTAGTGGTATAAGCAGTAATAGCAGTAGTAGTAGTTGGGCAGTAGTGGTAACAGTAGTGTTAATAGTAATGTGCCTTGTTAATTACGGACGAGGAAAGAGAGGCGTCAGGTAATTGAACTTAACAGCCAGAGCCGTCTTTTTTTTTAATATTTGTCGCCGCTGCAAGGGTGGTGACACGGGCTATATATATGGAGCCCGTCAAGGTAAAGCGCGTATACGTCTCTCCAAGGAGGGACACAGGCTCGTGAAGGGGAGGGGAGAGTGCCGACAGACCGACTCTATTGGCCGACCGCAGCCTAGCCGACCAAGTGGGTTTGTCGGCGAGGACTGGCGCGTCTCTGGCCAGTGCCGAGCTTCCTGCCGAGGGTACCATGGCGTGAGGACCTAACACCGCCAGGCCCTGAACATATAGAAAAAAGCCTAATGAGTATAATTCTGGGTATCACCATTCCCAGTTTTCCTGTCGTTATTCTCTTTTCGACAAATCTGTATAGGCCTTGTTTTCCTAATTTTGCTTCCTCTTGGCGTCTCCTCTTAGTTTTTTTTACCTTTTCCTCTTGTTCATACTCTATTTGCTCTTCTCTGTGGCCTCCTCTTCATCGGTGGCCTTATTTTCATCTCATGTCCATCCGTCATACTTTTCTTTCATATTCTCCTCGTTCGAAGATCTCTCTCTCTCTCTCTCTCTCTCTCTCTCTCTCTCTCTCTCTCTCTCTCTCTCTCTCTCTCGTTTGCTGTCTATATATCTATTTCATACCTCTTTTTATTACACTTTTGCTCTGTTTCCCTTCCTAAACCCTCTCCTCTCTCTACTTTCCCAGTTTTTCTTATTCCTCTTCCTCTTCCTCTTCTCTTGTGTCGCTCTCTCACGCAAACTATTCCAGTCTTCTTTTTCTGCTCTAATCTCTTGATCTTTCATTCATACACTTTCCCTCCTCCGCGGTGCAGTGGTTAGCGTCTCTGAGTACGAATCTACGGGTCTGGGTTCGAATCTTGGCTGGGCAGTCGGCGTGTAGCCTATCCAGCTGTTCATCCTTCCTTTCGGGCTGGTCGATAAATGGGTACTTGGTAAAACCTATAGAAGGTAAACTGTGGTAACCCGGATTTCCCCCTGGCCCTGCGTCCCGGGGTAAAGGGTTCTTCCTACCAAAGTCTATATACACCAGGTCAAATCATACGCAGGTTTGTGGGAGGAGACACGGCCGAGGCGTGGTTTATGCGTGACACTGCTTGGAGCCAAACTAGAGAATGTAGATTTAGAGTCGCAGATTTAGAGAAAACGAAGAAAGGCGGACTAATTTAAATCAATCACTTCATCATGCCCTCCCTCACACACCACACCACCGCTTGTAGGCAATGGAATTACAGTCACGCAATAGCACAATAAAAAGACATATTTTTTTGTCAGTGGCTTGCCTGAACGCGCTGTGAAAGGAGGCGAGAATGCACATCCAGAGTGCACATACGGCCCCAACTTTAGTCACCCCTGAACTGGCGGGTATTTTTTGTTTTAGCTTCAAGTGACGTCATCCCGCTGCTCCGCCCCAAAACCGCCTCCTGCGCGTACCGGTCGCAGTTTTGAGACAGAGTGACTCGACTTGGTATATATAGACTTAGCTTCCTACCACGGACTCAAGGACCAGTGCGGCGGAAATGAGCAAAGATGACACGCCGAGCTATACCGCATATATGCCCCAAATTTAGCTTACGATTCCCGCTATTTCTGTCATTTTCTTTGTGATTACATTTCTGCTAGTTTATTTTTTTTGTCTTCCCTCCGTCCTTCCCTCTTTCAAGATGTTATACTTTTTACCTCTTTTTCTTCCTCGTACTTAATTCCTCTTCCTTCCTATGGCGTCTTTTTCACTGTCCTTTTTTTTCTTCTTAACTCGTATATATTCCTCTTATTCTTCTTTCGTTTCTTCCTTCTCTCATACCTTTTCTCTCTCTTTCACTGTCTGTATCTCTACCTTTCATCTCTAATTTTTACCCCTTTTCTCATTCCTCTTTCTCTTTCTCTCTTCTTTATTTTTCTCTTTCTAATCCCCATTTCTCTTCTTTTACGTCGTTCTCTCCTTAAATCTCTTCTATCTTTGTTTTCTGTCCTGCTCTCTTTATCTGACATTCGCATATCTTTTGACTCTTTCTTATATATATACCTCTTTTATTATTTTTTATCTTATTTCTCTTTCTATAACGTCTACTCCTTTACTTTCCCAATCTCTCTTTAATTCCTCTTCCTTCTCTTTGCGTCGTTCGTCTTTTTAAAATCTCTCTATCTTTGTTTATTGTATCTTTTATCTCTATCTTATACCTTTTTTATTGCATTTTTTCTTATCTCTCCTTTACTTTCCCAATCTCTTTCTAATTTATATTTTTCTTCTTTTGCTTCGTCCTCTCTTTAAAACCTCTCTATCTTTGTTTTCTGTATCTTTTATCTCTATCTTATACCTTTTTTATTGCATTTTTTTCTTATTTCTCTTTTCAAAACGTCTACTCTCTCCTTTACTTTCCCAATCTCTTTCTAATTCATCTTCCTTTTCTTTTGCGTTGTTCTATCTTTAAAACCTCTCTATCTTTGGTTACTGTATCTTTTATCTATTTTATACCTTTCTTACTTTTTTTATTTCTCTTTCCAAAACGTCTACTCTCTCTTATAATTTCTCAATATCTTTCTAATTCCTATTCTTTGGCGTCGTTCTCTCTTTAAAACCTCTATCTTTGTTTACTGTATCTTTTATCTCTATCTTATACCTACTCTCTTTTCTTATTTCTCTTTTTAAAACGTCTACTCTCTCCTTAACTTTCCCAATCTCTTTCTAATTCCTCTTTCTCTTCTTTTGCGTCGTTCTCTCTTCTCCTTTCCTGTCAACCTTTTCTGTCGTAACTTCTTCACCTCACATTCGCACACCTTCCTCAAACCCTTCTCTCGTGTCGTCTTTCAGGGTCACCATCAACATCGTCCTTTGTAAGCTTCCGTCGTTCTTGCTGTCTCTGTGCTCCTCCCGACCTCACCAGCCAACCGCCAGGCCCACCAGCTCTCTTTCACCACCCGCCTCCTCATCCCTCATTTCCTCGCTTCCTGTCACTCCACTCTGAGCCTTGCGTTGAGGTGTTAGATTTTATCATTCATAGCATTCACTTGTTTTTTTTATCTGCGTCTCTCTCTCTCTCTCTCTCTCTCTCTCTCTCTCTCTCTCTCTCTCATAAGAACATAGGGAGACTGCAAGAGGCCTAATAGCCTACACAGGGCAGCCCCAGATGCCCCCCCGCTACCACCTGTCATCCTCGTCCATGTAGCTATCCAGTATACTCTTAAAACAAGCTATCGTCTCTGCACTAACTATGTGATTGCTGAGTCTATTCCATTCCCCCACCACCCTATTACTAAACCAATGCTTGCCCATATCTCTCCTAAATCTATACTTTTCTAATTCAAATCCATTACTGCGTGTTCTATCCAGTTGGCTAATTCGCAGTACTTTACTTATATCGCCTTTGTTGTACCCCTTGACCCATTTGAATACTTCTTTCAGATCTCCCCGCGCTCTTCGTCTTTCTAGTGAATGTAAGTTGAGATGTTTCGTCCTATCTTGATATGGGAGGTTCCTAAGCCCCTGAATCATCTTGGTCATCCTCCTCTGAACTGATTCTAGCAAGTTGATGTCCATTCTGTAGTGTGGGCACCAAAACTGAACAGCATAATCTAAGTGTGGCATAATCTCTCTCTCTCTCTCTCTCTCTCTCTCTCTCTCTCTCTCTCTCATCGTCGCTTTGTCTCCATCTGTGTCACTGTACTAAACATCCTGTTATTGCCGCGGCTAACTCAATCAAAGGGTGAGCGATGCCGCCGCCACCACCACGGTCACCACTGCCACTGCTTATACAAACAACATACACATACAACATACTACATACATACTACAAATACACTATGCATACAAGCACTGCCTTTACGGTCACTACCACCACCATCACCATTGCCACTACTAATACAAACAACATACGCATCCTACATAGAAATACATATACTACCCACGAACACTACATACAAACTACATACATACTACATATACACCACATACAAACACTACTAATACAAACAACATAAGCATCCTACATAGAAATACAGATACTACCTACAAATACTACCTTCAGATACTACATACAACATACTACATATACACTACATACAAATACTGCCATTACCGTATATCACCACCACCACCACTACTACGGCGTATCAGAACATCTCTATCACCTACAGAAATACGCTATACCATTTTGAAATGCTACTAATTCAAATACTGCTCCTTTGCTTACCACCACCACCATCACCACCGCTACGACGCATCAGTACGCCTGTTTCACCCATAGATGCATTTTTTTTACAGTAGAGGAATCAGCTCGAAGGAAAAACATACAAAAAAAAACCCGCTATACACTTTCGATCACAGTCACCGCCA
>NC_066578.1:1526878-1546878 GCF_024679095.1 Eriocheir sinensis
GAAAGGAGAAAGATGAAGAGAACCATACTACTATTACTACTACTACTACTACTACTACAACTACTACTACTCCTACTACTACTACTACTACTATTAGTACTACGAGTGCTGGTGCGGTTTCTTCACCCTATTTTTCTTAGGGAGTGTTTCTGTTAGTCATGTTTTTATTGTTGTTGTTGTTGTTGTTTTGGTTATGGCGTGTTCTTCTCTTCCTGCTCCACTATCACCACCACCTCCACCGCCTCTCCTTTCCCTCCTCCACCATCTCTTCCATCAACACCGCTACCTCCTTTTCTCCTGCCTCAATAACCCCCTTCATTACTTTATTCCTGCGCCACCATCTTTTCCTCTCCCTCTCCCTCTCTCCCCCTCCTCCCTCTCCTCCATCACTTCGCAAACCTGTTTTAAATGTTACTGTGGCACGGAGGATCTGGGTTTCCCTCACGCGGGCAGGATGTGACGCGGGCGGGAGGGCTGGAGGGCTGTGAGAGGGAAGGAGCTGAAGCATTGTGGTGTAAGAACGAATTAGAATGACACGTTCAGATTCAAGCAGCGACATCCAAGAGATGATTCGCATGTGCGTTCTTTTTTTTTATCCCTTTCACTGGTGTGCTGTCGAGCGGTCCTCCTCCTCCTGCACTTCCTCCCTCCCACCACTAGCTGTAAACTCTTTATGGAGAGGAGCATCAGGACCTCTTGGGAACTGAATTCGGTCAGTATTTTCTGCTTAATTCTTCCTGTGCTTATTTTTTTAATTATTAACATTTCTACTCGTATTACTTGTATCGACCAATGTTTCGGGTTTTCCCTGTTTCTTTATCATTACTATCATTATTACTTGATTTACTTTAATTACTCGAATCGAACAAAATCTATCGCCCGCTTCCTGTTTTTTTAATTTTTTTTTTATTATTAATCTCTATGAAAAGCGGAGAGTTGGAGACTGAGAGGTCAGCGCGCAGTGTCCTGGAGGGCCCGAGTTCAAGTCCCGTCCGGCACTATAAGCTGACAATTTTCAGTCATCGCTGAGTGCCCAAAGAGCTAAGACTACCCACGTGCTGTCCTGAAGACCGTCATAAATGAGCTTCGGGGGGGGCAGCATGAGCCAGGCAAGATGGCGCCACTATAATATCCTTGCCTGTGCCTTATGTGCTGGGACCGACCAGTTGAGGAACCTTTTTAATTACTAATTTCAGTTTGTCCTTGGCCTGTCACCTGTACTCTATATAACAGCCGTTACATGCAGTTAAGGCGGCTTCACACGTGGGAGGAGCCGCCGGGAGCATCAAGACGTAAACTGCTAGTAAATGCAAGGGCATGAATTCATCCCAGACACCCCAAAAGGCTACTACCATAGTACCATATCTTAAAACCACAATGAGTTTGGTCCATTAGCCTAATATTGTAGAAATACTTTAAGTAAACGAGTTTTATCATACGTAGTATTGATTGATTGATTGTTCATTGTTGCAGTTAACAACAAAGGAAAAGGGAGGAACATGCCATCGCAACCCCCAGGCATTGCATAGTGTGAGTATATAATACACGAAAATAATCGTTCCTTATCTCCTTCGATATCTCGCAAAGAGCTAAACATTTCTCGTAATGTTGCTGCCACTCTCTCAAAAGTTGTTTTGCGTAGACTCAGCTTCTCATACAGCTTATCTTGTGGGTCCCACAAGTATCTATGCTGCCTAACTTCTTCTATAGTAATGCCACCTCGGCCTCCAGGCTCCAAGTCTTGTTGTCTGTATCTGTCATTTCTTGTTTTATTGGCGCCGACATGTTGTACTCAGCCGCCAGTCGGCAATACAAGACGGACGCGCTCAGCTGCAGAAAACTTGCCGCGAGAAGGGCTCCCAGACCCAGACCCAGACCATAAATGCTGCCGAGCCTGCTGTATTGCCAGCCGCGAATTGCCAGGTGTAAAGCCGCCTTTAGGTAAGTGTGCAGGCGCCACAGAGAACACCCTCGTATGGAGTATGCATCTCACGTGTGGGGGGCTCCACTCACACAGCTCTCTTGGACAGAGTGGAGTCTAAGGCCCGTACCAAGAGTCACGAAGGTTTAACGACGAAGATCGAAGGGAAGGACGGTGCGTACCTATAGTCACTAGCATTTTTGGAACGAAGGTCTGCGGGAGAGACGAAGGGAAGGCAAGGTCTACCCCGTGTCTTCCCTCAGACCTTCGAGGAAAAATATGTTTATTTTCCAAATTTGGCGTGGCAAATAGTTGCGGTTCAGTTAAAACAACCGGAGAAAATATTTTCCCAAATTGGAAAGTCGTATATTATAGTTGCAGCGAATATGTTTGTCTTGTTTACAACAACAGCACGCGCCTTCAAAGCACAGAGGAACCAGCCAGGCGGCGGGAACCTTCGTGGCTCACATTCTCCAACGATCTATGGGTTTTCAAATTCTTTATCATTTCAGTTAAGACATCTGGCTCTGCAAGTGCAAACAAAGGGTATCTTAATAATTTACTGCATGTAAATAACGATTAATAATGGAAAAAAACACATGAAATAATAAATAATAACTGTTGAATGCAATGCTAGGCTATTTCAAATATTAGGCTACCCATGTTATTTATACATGCAACATCAAAATCCCTTATGTATAGACACTTGCAGAGTCATATGTCACTTTATATCCCTTAATGAGATGAAATATGAGTATCTGAAAGGCTATAGATCGTTCGAGTATGATCAAACTATACTGTTTGATATACAAGTTGTTTCTTCGTGTCCTTGTATGGTATATTATCGATGCAAATCTTCTGTTTGCGGTTCATATACGATGGTTTAAGGATTTTTTGTATACACAAACATTCAAATGATCTTCACGCAATCACAAACTCACAATGCGCAGGTGCCACATCTACGTTCACGAGTGGACAGACGTAATGAAACGGACAATATTATGGCTGTAATAGCACCATGGAGGTATTATACCTCCATAAATAGCACTGTGTGTTTGTATGTGTGTGGGTGCATTAGATCTGGTAGGTGAAAAGAAGGTTGCAGTGTGTGTATGTGCATTTACCTTCCCGAGCGACTTATAGTAAGGATTGAAGGCACGGTCTGAGGCCGTGCCTACATTGTCGAAGGGAAGGTACGCGGCTCGACCTTCACGACTCTTGGTACGGGCCTGAGGCTCTTCATCTCATCAGGGTAAAGTTTTGAACTGGGTCAAGGCGTGGCTTAGCAATAGGAAGCAAAGAGTGCAAATCAATGGTAAAAGATCTGACTGGGGATGTGTTACGAGTGGGGTCCCACAAGGTTCGGTATTAGGTCCACTTTTGTTTATTATTTATATCAATGACTTAGATACAGGAATTAGTAGTGATGTTAGTAAATTTGCAGATGATACCAAGATCGGTTGAGTAATTGAGTCGGATCAGGACGCTAGTATTCTCCAAGGTGAACTCAACAGATTATATGACTGGGCGGATAAATGGCAGTTGGAGTTCAATGTAGGGAAGTGCAGTATTCTGAGTGGGGAGTGTACAACCCCTCACATAACTATTGCTTAAATGACACGCTCATAAGTAGGTCTGGGTGCGAGAGGGATTTGGGGGTCTTAGTGAGCTCTGATCTCCGTCCAAGGGCACAATGCATTCAAGCTAGAAATCGAGCTAATAGGGTACTGGGATTTATTTCAAGGAGCGTAAGCAACAGAAGCCCCGAAGTCTTCCTCAAACTATATTTAGCATTAGTTAGACCTCATCTTGACTATGCGGTTCAGTTCTGGTCACCTTACTATAGAATGGATATCAAAATGTTAGAATCGGTGCAGAGGAGAAGGACTAAGATGATTCAGGGGTTGAGAAACTTGCCATACGAGGGAAGACTCAAACAGTTAAACTTGCATTCTCTAGAAAGGCGAAGGGTGCGTGGAGACATGATCGAGGTTTATAAATGGATGAAGGGCTTTAATAAGGGAGACATTCATAAGGTTTTGTTGGTAAGAGAACCGGGTAGGACACGAAGTAACGGGTTTAAACTGGATAAATACAGATTCAACAGGGACATAGGCAAAAATTGGTTTACTAACAGGGTGGTGGATGAGTGGAATAGGCTTAGCAGTCATGTGGTGAGTGCCAATACAATTGTCACATTCAAAAATAGACTAGATAAATTCATGGACAGCGATATTAGGTGGGGTTAGATACACGGGAGCTTAGGGTCAAAGGAGCTGCCTCGTACAGGCCTACCGGCCTCTTGTAGACTCTTGCGTTCTTATGTTCTTATGTTCTCTCCTCCTCTTACTGATAGTCTTCTACCTCTTAAATTTCGCCGCCATGTTGCCTCTCTTTCTATCTTCTATCGATATTTTCACGCTGACTGCTCTTCTGAACTTGCTAACTGCATGCCTCCCCTCCTCCCGCGGCCTCGCCACACACGACTTTCTACTCAAGCTCATCCCTTTACTGTCCAAATCCCTTACGCAAGAGTTAACCAGCATCTTCACTCTTTCATCCCTCACGCTGGTAAACTCTGGAACAATCTTCCTTCATCTGTGTTTCCTCCTGACTACGACTTGACCTCTTTCGAGAGGAGGGTATCAGGACACCTCTCCTCCCGAAATTGACCAATCTTTCGGCCACTGTAACTCTTTATAGGAGCAGTGAGTAGCGGTTTTTTTTTTTTTTTTTAACATTTGTTACCTTTTTTTATGCCCTTGAACTGACTCCTCTGCTGTAAAAAAAAAAAAAAAAAAAAGGAAGCAAAGCCGTGAGTGTGCGGGACTGTCCTGGCCGCGGGAACACCGGGGAAGTACCCGAAGAGATGCCCTCATGACTTGTTGCCTCACGCTGGGAAGACACGGCGGGGCGATGCTTTTTCTACTTTTTTACGTCCTGTGTGTGTGTGTGTGTGTGTGTGTGTGTGTGTTGGTGTGAAGAAAAAAAAAAAAACTTGTGAGAATCGGTGTCAGCTGAATGGAAATATCTGTAATCACTATGTTGTAATTGCCATTTTTCTCTTTATTCTTATTCTTATTATTCTTATTATCATCATCATCATCACAACTAACGAGAACACACACATAAGAACATAAGAACATAAGAACGCAGGAGTCTGCAAGAGGCCGGTAGGCCTGTACGAGGCAGCTCCTTTGACCCTAAGCTCCCGTGTATCTAACCCCACCTAATATCGCTGTCCATGAATTTATCTAGTCTATTTTTGAATGTGACAATTGTATTGGCACTCACCACATGACTGCTAAGCCTATTCCACTCATCCACCACCCTATTAGTAAACCAATTTTTGCCTATGTCCCTGTTGAATCTGAATTTATCCAGTTTAAACCCGTTACTTCGTGTCCTACCCGGTTCTCTTACCAACAAAACCTTATGAATGTCTCCCTTATTAAAGCCCTTCATCCATTTATAAACCTCGATCATGTCTCCACGCACCCTTCGCCTTTCTAGAGAATGCAAGTTTAACTGTTTGAGTCTTTCCTCGTATGGCAAGTTTCTCAACCCCTGAATCATCTTAGTCATCCTCCTCTGCACCGATTCTAACATTTTGATATCCATTCTATAGTAGGGTGACCAGAACTGAACCGCATAGTCAAGATGAGGTCTAACTAATGCTAAATATAGTTTGAGGAAGACTTCGGGGCTTCTGTTGCTTACGCTCCTTGAAATAAATCCCAGTACCCTATTAGCTCGATTTCTAGCTTGAATGCATTGTGCCCTTGGACGGAGATCAGAGCTCACTAAGACCCCTAAATCCCTCTCGCACCCAGACCTACTTATGAGAGTGTCATTTAAGCAATAGTTATGTGAGGGGTTGTTCCTACCTACACACACACACACACACTGTCATTCGTTGCCATGTAGACAAGATTGATCTGGGATGTATAATGTATGTTTAGTCGTCGATGGAGAATGTCTTTGTGGGTAGTGTTAATTTTTTCAGTGTTTTGTTGTCGCCTTTCCTTAGCATTATGATTAGTCCTCCTTCTTCCCTGTCATCCGTGTCTATGTATGAATGTGTGTTCCATGTTGTCTGGGATGATGATTTCCAGGTATTTTTGCTGTGTTTCCGTCATGCACGTGATAACCTAATCTAACCTATGTAACCTAACCTATAAAAAAAAATATAAAAAAAATATATATATATATATATATATATATATATATATATATATATATATATATATATATATATATATATATATATATATATATATATATATATATATGTATATATATATATATATATATATATATATATATATATATATATATATAGATATATATATATATACATATATGTATATATATATATATATATATATACATATATGTATATATATATATGTATATATATATATATATATATATATATATATATATATATATATATATATATATATATATATATATATATATATAGATATATATATATATATATATATATATATATATATATATATATATATATATATATATATATATATATATATATATATATATATATATATATATATATACATGTATATATATATATATATATATATATATATATATATATATATATATATATGTAGATATAGATAGATAGATATAGATAGATAGATAGATAGATAGGGAGAGAGATAGAGAGATAGAGAGGAGGAGAGAGAGAGAGAGAGAGAGAGAGAGAGAGAGAGAGAGAGAGAGGGGAAAGGAATGGAAGGAGGAACAGGTGGGAGGAGGAGGAAGAGAGGAGGAGGAAGAAGGGAGGAAGAAGGAGGGAGGAAGATGGAAAGAGAGAGAGAGAGAGAGAGAGAGAGAGAGAGAGAGAGAGAGAGAGAGAGAGAGAGAGAGAGAGAGAGAGAGAGAGAGAGAGAGAGAGAGAGAGAGAGAGAGAGAGAGAGAGAGAGAGAGAGAGAGAGAGAGAGAGAGAGAGAGAGAGAGAGAGAGAGAGAGAGAGAGAGAGAGAGAGAGAGAGAGAGAGAGAGAGAGAGAGAGAGAGAGAGAGAGTGAGTTTTATGCACACAAATTAATTTAGGTATGAAGCGGCTTATGAGGAAATTATAAATATATGAAAATGAAAAGAAAGTGTTTGCTCGTCGATGTGCCGCAGGTCTGCCGCCGGTAGGCCGATGGTCTACCGCCGACTGCCCTGCTGCAGTGGCCGGTCGGAGAAATCGAAAATCGTATATGGTCGCCGGTCTACCGTCGGTAACCCGCCGGCTTACCGTCGGTAAACCGCCGGCTTACCGGCGGTAAGCCGCCGGTCCCGGGATTATTGCCTATTTTTTTCGGCGGTCAGGCCCCGATCGGCTTATCGGGGGTCATCGGGGATGATCGGGACCGGGACCGGGACCTCGAACCTCTTTCTTTTCAATTTCTGCAACATTCGCGGTCTTCGTTCTAATTTTCATTCTGTGGAACACCATCTCTCTTCCTCTAAACCTCACCTTCTTTTCCTCACCGAAACACAGGTTTCTGAGGCTACTGACAGCAATCTCTACTCTGTTCCCTCCTACTATCTCTATCCTAAATTTCAATCCAAAGCTGGATGTTGCGCCTACGTGCGCAACGACATCACTTGCTCTCATGCCCACAACCTTTATTTTTCAGAATTTTCCACCATCTGGCAAAGACTTCATTGTCATTCTATTACTAAATACATCTGTGCAGTTTATCTCTCACCTAACTCTACTAACTATGTAAAATTCTTTGACTACTTGAACTCTAAAGTGGAGCACATCTTGACCCACTCTCCCTTCGCTGAAATCTCCATCCTAGGAGATTTCAATGTTCACCACCAGCTTTGGCTTTCATCCTCTTTCACTGACCAGCCTGGTGAACACGCCTACAACTTTACTCTCCTCAACGATCTAGAACAGTTGGTCCAGCACCCTACTCGTATTCCCGACCGTCTTGGAGACAGGCCCAACATTCTAGACCTCTTCCTTACCTCAAACCCTTCTGCTTATTCTGTCAAACTGTTCTCTCCGTTGGGCTCCTCCGATCACAATCTTATTTCTGTATCCTGTCCTATCGCTCCTGTACACCCTCTGGACCCACCGAAGAGGCGATGCTTCTGGCATTTTGCTTCAGCTCGGTGGGACGACCTGAGGATGTACTTTTCCGATTTCCCGTGGAATGATTATTGCTTCCAGGATAGAGACCCCTCTGTGTACTCAGCGCATCACAGAGGTGATTGTCTCTGGAATGGAGGCATACATTCCACGTACTCTCTCTACTTCTCACGCTAAAAAGCCACGGTTTAATCACGCCTGTTCTCGTGCTGTCAGTGATAGAGAGGCAGCTCACAAAAGGTACCAGAGCCTTCGAACTAATACTAAATATGAACTTTACATTTCTGCCCGGAATCGTGCCAAATCTATTCTCCGACTAACCAAAAACTCTTTCATTAATAGAAAATGCCAAAACCTTGCTTTCTCTAGCTCTTCCCGTGACTTCTGGCATCTAGCCAAAAACATCCCCTCCAACTTCACTTCTTCATCTTTCCCTTCACTCCTCAGTCCTGACGGCAACACTGCCGTCTCATCTATCTCTAAGGCTGAACTCTTCTCTCAAACTTTTTTCTAAAAACTCCACTCTGGACGACTCTGGGCATATTCCTCCTACTAATCCCCCCTCTGACTCTTCTATGCCTGTTATAAAGATTTTTCAAAATGATGTTTTCTATGCCTCTCTGGCCTCAATCCTCAGAAGGCTTATTGCTATAATGGACCTGATGGAGTGCCTCCTATTGTCCTTAAAAACTGTGCCTCCGTGCTGTCACCCTGCCTGGTCAAACTCTTTCGCCTCTGCCTGTCAACATCTACCTTTCCTTCCTGCTGGAAGTATGCCTTCATACAGCCTGTGCCTAAAAAGGGTGACCGTTCCAATCCCTCAAACTACTGTCCTATAGCTTTACTTTCTTGTCTATCTAAAGCTTTTGAATCAATCCTTAACCGGAAGATTCAAAAGCACCTTTCCACTTCTGACCTTCTATCTGATCGCCAGTATGGGTTCCGCAAGAGGCGTTCTACTGGTGATCTCCTTGCCTTCCTAACCGACTCTTGGTCATCCTCTCTTAGCCGTTTCGGTGAAACCTTTGCTATTGCGCTGGACATATCAAAAGCTTTTGATAGCGTCTGGCACAAATCTTTGCTTTCCAAACTACCCTCCTACGGTTTCTATCCTTCTCTCTGTACCTTTATCTCCAGTATCCTTTCTGACCTTTCTGTTTCTGCTGTGCTAGACGGTCACTGCTCTTCCCCTAAACCTATTAACAGTGGTGTCCCACAGGGTTCTGTCCTATCTCCCACTCTCTTTCTGTTGTTCATTGATGATCTTTCCAAAACGAACTGTCCTATCCATTCTTACGCCGATGACTCCACTCAGCATTACTCAACTTCTTTTAATAGAAGACCCACCCTACAAGAACTGAACGATTCAAGGCTGGAGGCACCAGAACGCTTAGCCTCAGACCTTACTATTATTTCCGATTGGGGCAAGAGGAACCTGGTGTCCTTCAACCCCTCAAAAACACAGCTTCTCCACCTATCCACTCGACACAATCTTCCAATAAACTATCCCTTATTCTTTGACAACACTCAGCTATCACCTTCCTCAACACTAAACATCATCGGTCTATCCTTAACTCAAAATCCCAACTGGAAACTTCATATCTCATCTCTTACTAAATCAGCTTCCTCGAGGCTGGGCGTTCTGTATCGTCTCCGCCAGTTCTTCTCCCCCGCACAGTTGATATCCATTTACAGGGGCCTTGTCCGCCCTCGTATGGAGTATGCATCTCATGTGTGGGGGGGGGGGGTCCACTCACACAGCTCTCCTTGACAGAGTGGAGTCAAAGGCTCATCGTCTCATCAGCTCTCCTCCTCATACTGATAGTCTTCTACCTCTCAAATTCCGCCGCCATGTTGCCTCTCTTTCTATCTTCTATCGATATTTTCATGCTGACTGCTCTTCTGAACTTGCTAACTGCATGCCTCCCCCCCTCCCGCGGCCCCGCTGCACACGACTTTCTACTCATGCTCATCCTTATACTGTCCAAACCCCTTATGCAAGAGTTAACCAGCATCTTCACTCCTTCATCCCTCACGCTGGTTAACTCTGGAACAATCTTCCTTCATCTGTATTTCCTCCTGCCTACGACTTGAACTCTTTCAAGAGGAGGGTATCAGGACACCTCTCCTCCCGAAATTGACCTCTCTTTTTGGACACTCCTTTGACCTATATTCAGGAGCAGTAAGTAGCGGGCTTTTTTTTTTTTCTTTCTTTACGCCCTTGAACTGTCTCCTTAGCTGTAAAAAAAAAAATGTTTGTTCGAATACCCTGCACATCTATCATACTTATTTCTAATGCCTTATTACTTTTATTCTTAATGTGTTTATCTTTTTAATAGTGTTTGTTATTTATATTGACAATTCTGCCTCTCTGTCAGCCCTCTGCCTCCTCCTCTCCGTCGCAATTCTTATCTCAGTTTTATATTCTCTCCTTTCTCCTTCCTCGTCGTGTTTGGAGCTATACCAGTTTTCCTATTCTCTTGGTTAACTGTTAATAGTGTTTGTTATCTATATTGACAATTCTGCCTCTCTGTCAACCCTCTGCTTCCTCCTCTCCGTCGCAATTATCTCAGTTTTCTATTCTCTCCTTTCTCCTTCGTCGTCGTGTTGGGAGCTATACCAGTTTTCCTATTCTCTTGGTTAACTGTTAATAGAGTTTGTTATCTATATTGACAATTCTGCCTCTCTGTCAACCCTCTGCTTCCTCCTCTCCGTCGCAATTATCTCAGTTTTTTATTCTCTCTTTCTCCTTCCTCGTCGTGTTGGGAGCTATACCAGTTTTCCTATTCTCTTGGTTAATTGGATCCTCTCTCAGTTCCTGCCCTTTAGCTTTACTGTTGTGGGTCAAGGTTTATTTTGGTCTGGTCTGCCTTCCCACCCTGACATGTCTTCTGCCTCATAATCTTCAATGCCTCGGCTCTCTTTTATTCCTGTATCAAATGTGTAGCTTTACTCCTCAATCCTTTCCACAGCTGTTTGTTTCACTGATTGGTAAAGCTAAATGCCACTATGTTGTTTTTCTTCTTTTCTTTCTCCTCTCTTCCTTCAGTTATTTCCAGCATCTTTTTCAGCCGCGTGCCCTGCTATATTAACCACACTTTTTTCTATTAGTATTAAGTGCTTTCGTAACTTTTATTGTCGCTCTCTCCATCATCTCCTGTTTTTTCCCTTTCCAAATTTCTTCACACTGAAACATTAGATTTTCATTTAACCCGGTAGCTGCTTTGGTCATGTTTCTTAAAGGCCCCTCCAAGCGAGAAAATGTGAAAAAATCATCACTCACGCAAACCATTTCATAATATATATCAACGCACTTGTGATTAGTTTATGCATCATCTATTTTGGGGGGTTTATATCATGGCAAAAATCGCTGCTACACGGTAAAGCCACAAATTTGGCCCGTCGCTGCTACACGGTAAAGCCACAAATTTGGCCCGTCGCTGCTACACGGTAAAGCCACAAATTTGGCCCGACGCTGCTACACGGTAAAGCCACAAATTTGGCCCGTCGCTGCTACACGGTAAAGCCACAAATTTGGCCCGTCGCTGCTACACGGTAAAGCCACAAATTTGGCCCGTCGCTGCTACACGGTAAAGCCACAAATTTGGCCCGTCGCTGCTACACGGTAAAGCCACAAATTTGGCCCGACGCTGCTACCGGGTTAATAGTTTGAGTTCTTCTATTTCTCATTTTAGTCAAGTGTTTTAATCTTAATTCTCGCGTTTCCTCATTCTTGGCCATAACCCTAACATGATACTTCTTGCAGAACCACAGAGTCTTTTTCTTTCGTCAGTAATCGGTGTTTCTCTGTCTGACGCCCTCACATCCTAAATGAAGCCATATCTTACATCCATCACATTCCAATCCGTTATCCACTCCCCTCACGATCATGTTTTTTTTTCTGTAGAGGAGACAGTGCAAGGGCGTAAAAAAAAAAGAAAACAATATGAAAAAAAAGCCCGCTACTTACTGCTCCTAACTATAGTAGAGTGGCCGAAAAGAGAAATCAGTTTCGGGAGGAGAGGTGTCCTGCCACAGTGGTTTGCCTCGTCTCCTGGACCACTCTCGTCTCCCTTACTGTTATCACTTGTTATACACTCGTCACATGTAATATCCTTGTTTAGCTGAGCGAAATATCCACAGCTTTCGCAGTTTTCTCTGGAATACCTCTGGAATCCTTTTCAGCCAGTTCACAGGATTATTTGCGTTGTTTTGCGAAGTGACCAATCACACGTCTGTTTACTCACGTCGCTTGAGCTTGAGTCTGAGCGTGAGTTGTGAATGTTACCCGAGTTACCGTGCGCCGATAGTTTACTGAGCAACCGTTGGTGGGGGACCTTATCAAATGCCTTTTGAAAATCCAGATATATGATATCTACTGATCTGCTTTCATCGAACGTCTCAAAACTATAATGATAATAATCAAATAAGTAGTTAAACACAAACGTTTACCACGGAAACCATGTTGCGAATTATTTATTATATTATTTTCTTCGAAGAATTTCACCATATTGTCGCGAATGATATAATCTCCATTAACTTACAAACAATAGATGTCAGGCTAATTGGTCGTTAGTTTCCTGGGTGAGACCTGTCCCCTTTTTTAAAAGAATGGAGATAAAATTGGTGAGTCGATGATGCACGAGGAGGCATAATTTGGAAGAAGGAGGGGGAAGGGGAAGGAGGAGGAGGAGGGGGGGGCGAGGACGAAGATGGAGAGGAGGGACGGTGTATGAGGTGGGAAAGAAGGGAGGAGAGAGGAAGAGGAAATGAAGGAAGGTAGTGAGAGTTGGGAAGGAAAATGAACCCTATGTACATTAGCGGGGCCCCTTCCCCGCTCCTTCCTCCCCTTCCTCAGCGGACCACGACCACGCACAACTCGAGTCAATTAAAAAAAAAAAAAAAAGAGATCAAGATCACCAAGCGACGCTCGCCCCCACCCTCCCCGGTGGTCGATACCCGGCAAGAGTCGCGGAAATCGAACCGCAGCGACAGACGCACAGCGGCAATGGCAGCGATGGCAGAGGAGGCACCAAAGCGGCGGGCACGAGCCACGCATGGCACTGCGGCTAGCACAAACGTGGGCATGGGCGTGCCCGTGAGGTGGCTGCAGGCGATTGGCTTGTGTCCTTACGTGGTGGTGGGCTCCGAGGGTGCCTGCCGCGTGGGTTGGCTACCCGCGGCGTGGTGCGTGGTGCACCTGGCGCTGACTGTGTGCCTGCAGGTGTGGATGAACGTGGCGGATGCATCCATCCGGAGGATCGTGGGCTTCTCCCAAACGAGCATCGTGGCCATTGTCGGGAGGGTCCTGTTGAACAAGGGCTCGCAGGTGATCTTCAGTGGAGTGTGTCTGCTGCTGCTGCTGCTCAGCCCCCGCCTGCCGAACCTCGTGAGGGAGGTGGCGGCCATGCAGAGGTTGGCGCGCGGCCTCAACCCTGCAGGGCCTCAACGTCTGGGCGCGACCAGCCACGCGTACCTGTTGATGTGCGTGATTCTGTACTTGTTCATGGGCCTTAGGGGTGTACACTTAATCATTACCGGAGGGAGCAGCTCCCGGCGGGAGGTGTTGTTGCTGGGTATCGGGGAGTGGCTGCTCACCTTCCCCTGCTTCCCTGCCACGATGTTGTCGTTCGTCACGGAGCTGCGGCACATACAGGCCGCCACCCGCGCAGTGCTGCCGCCCCGCTGGGAGCACCTGGTCACTGAGGTGCGGGACGAGGCCACGGACGTCCACTGCAGCACGGCCTGGTGTGAGCCTCCCGCCGCAGCCACCCCTGACCTGGCACCCTTCCTGCGGCGTGCCCGCGTGGTGCTGCTGCAGACGGAGGAGGTACATGGACATGTATATGTAGATGCAGAGCTGTAACCATTGGCTTAATTAGGCCCAGGAATTTGGGGCTTAACTCCGAATGTTTCATAAATAACCCCGTTTCTCGAATAGATTTTTTTGTATCAAAAGAAAAATTCAGCCCGGTGACAAAGAATTTAATTGTTGCCAGTTATAAAAATGATAGATCTCGTACGGAAGCGTTTGGTTTAGTCCTGTTTAGGTCACGTTTTTATCACGTATTTTTTCAAATCCATCCATCTTAGACTATAGGAATATTACGACTCAGGGATTACATCCACACAAAACTCTGAGCACTGAGCTGCGCCGCCCGCAGGCCGCAACCCCAGCAGTGCTTGTACACGGCTCCACTCTCTCCTCAACGCACAGGTGTTGGCCTGCCTGCTGGCTTACCTTGGTGGACCCCTGTTCGTGTGGCTGAGCACCGGCGTCGCCTTCGTCACCTTCTTCACTTACTTCCTGCTTCTAAAGCTGCAGGCAAACGGCGAGTTCGACATCCCCGTCGGCTTGCTTTTACTCGTTATCATGTTGGCGTTTGTGACGATAAACATCTCGGCCGAGAACCTGATGCAGGAGGTGAGGGTGGCGGTGACAGTCACTGTTGTTGGTGGTGCTGCTGTTATAATTATTATTATTATTATTATTATTATTATTATTATTATTATTATTATTATTATTATTATTATTATTATTATTATTATTATTATTATTATTATTATTATTATTATTATTATTATTATTATTATTATTATTATTATTATTATTATTATTATTATTATTATTATTATTATTATTATTATTATTATTATTATTATTATTATTATTATTATTATTATTATTATTATTATTATTATTATTATTATTATTATTATTATTATTATTATTATTATTATTATTATTATTATTATTATTATTATTATTATTATTATTATTATTATTATTATTATTATTATTATTATTATTATTATTATTATTATTATTATTATTATTATTATTATTATTATTATTATTATTATTATTATTATTATTATTATTATTATTATTATTATTATTATTATTATTATTATTATTATTATTATTATTATTATTATTATTATTATTATTATTATTATTATTATTATTATTATTATTATTATTATTATTATTATTATTATTATTATTATTATTATTATTATTATTATTATTATTATTATTATTATTATTATTATTATTATTATTATTATTATTATTATTATTATTATTATTATTATTATTATTATTATTATTATTATTATTATTATTAATATTTTATTATTATTATTATTATTATTATTATTATTATTATTATTATTATTATTATTATTATTATTATTATTATTATTATTATTATTATTATTATTATTATTATCATTATTATTATCATTATTATTATTATTATTATTATTATTATTATTATTATTATTATTATTATTATTATTATTATTATTATTATTATTATTATCATTATTATCATTATTATTATTATTATTATTATTATTATTATTATTATTATTATTATTATTATTATTATCATTATTATTGTTATCCTCATTATCATTATTGTTATCGTCATCGTCATCGCTATCGTTATCGCCATGTTATTGTAATTGTTATTATTATTATCGTTGCAGCGCCATCGGTGTGCTTGCGTCTACCGGCGCCTCCTGGCTCATCCTGCCGTGGCTCGGCAGCCCGAGGTGGGTCTGGCACACACTGTGTTAAATTGCCTTGCTTCGCCTCGCCGTGCCGTACCTAACATTACCTTGTCACCCTCAGGCGGCAGCGGTGCTGGTGGAGCTTGAAAGGCCTCTGGAGATGCGAATCATGCAACTCTTCAACCTTGGCGGCTCCTGCGTCACCACAGTAAGATTCCAAGGGTTGAAGGCCGTCCTTGTCCTCCTCTGACTTGTCTTCAGCCGGGGCCGTGTGTTAAGGCAGGGCCTGGATAGACAGAGGTGGATTGGTAGGAAAATCGACAGATAGTGTTGTGGATCAGTGGATTAGTTTGATGTGCACGGCGTGGGTCATGGACGAGTATGTAGTGACGCCGTACTTTATTTTGGCTGGGAAAAGAGTGTGTATGTAATCTTGTAAGTATGTGCGTACGTATAGTTTATTCATTTTATGAAGACACTTTAGGTGTGGTTCCCTTGGGCCTGGCCCGCCAGCAGCACCGCCACATCTATGTCGTAGGGCAAGCTTCCATGGCGGCCTGACATCGGGTCACGCCACTTGTCAACATCGCAAAGGCTACGTGCCACGTCCTACGTGATTTATACAAGCTACAGTTTAAAGCGAATCATTCATAAAAAAAGACTATATAGCATTTTTGTATAATCAGTTTCATACAGCTTATTTGAAATTGATGGTTAGCAGCTAAAAATAAGTTTGTTCTTAACAATCAAAGATTTGGCAACTCCTGGATTCCTTTGGGTCTTTGTCGACCGAGCCCAAAGGGACTTCATAGAATGGATGGAGTTTTTATAGCCAGCGTCGCGTCACTGTATGCAGTCGCCTCAGAGGTGGGATGGGTGGAGTGGCCATGAGGCCCGCGGCCTGTGGGCAGTAAACTGCCAGTTACCCATATTGTGGTAGGAAGGCATCTGTTGTCAGCAGAAATGACCCCTCCAGAAGGAGTTTCGACCTTTCTGGAGGGTATTAACCTACTCATGGAGGTAGGATCATGGAGGTAGGAATGAGGAATGGTGATAGGATGAGGTACTGGCAAGGGCAGGCGCGGAGGCTCCGCCTTGCCTCCTCTCACAATATAGTGGCTGGGGCAACAAAATTGGCTTCGTTTGAGAGTACAGCACGCGGCTCATGGCCCCCACCCATCCTGCCTCCATGATCACCACTAAACCGTGAGCCCCCCTTCCTTTTTTCCTTCCTCAGGTGTTCAGCCTCGTCCTGTCCTACCTGATAATTGCTCTACAGTTCACGGACCCGAAAGATATCAATGCTGCAACACCATAATGATGTGCATTAAGTTGATCAACATCACACCACCACTTGACGCACTGCACCGTCAACACACCTGCCGGGTCGAGAAAGCAAACATTCCTCGGCGCCTCATCCTCGGAAATTGCAAGAATATGGCTGTTCGTTACACAGCAGGTCATTACTTATTCCAAACTCAAAAGTACTTGACACCTGCAGAATAATTTTTACTGGTTTGTGAATGTGGTTTTGAGTCGATTTAAAGATTTCCTTGTTACCAGTTGGTGTTTAGCGAGGCAATACATTGTCCTCCGCTCTCGTGGCTACACTTGTGTAAAAAAATCGCTTTAGTGTTACACCTTACTTTGTGTCAACGCAATATTTGCTGTTAGTTCCTACTAAACACAACGTATAAAAAATCGAGGCATGAAGCCAGTCCACCCAGGGCAGCTCCTCTCAACCCAACACCACCTGTCCTCTCCATCTGTGAGCTTACCTATCACTCTTGAAGTTGTCTGCCGTCTGGCCCTCACCACATGACTGCAAAACATTTATCAATAAAATTACCTAAATATGAATCTATCATGAACGCGTTACGAGTCGTATTACCAGAACCATCACCTTTGTTAAGCTCTTCATACACCCTTCTTTGCGGTGAGAGGAGGCGAGGGTGATCAAGACCTACAAAAAAAGAATGTAACTTATATTTCATAAAATGTATGGAAACAAGTTCATCATAAATAATTATATATAGTTACATTGTGTGTGTGGTGGCCGGCATGCACCGACTTCCTTTGTATTATTCTTATAGACAATAAATGGCTACAATGAGGTCCTTCACTGAGCTCGACCTGACATCTGGTGGCCCTTCACATTCTTCTGATATATAGATAATATAGTTATAGCCAGTTAGTCCCCGTCTCTCTCTCTCTCTCTCTCTCTCTCTCCCCCCCCCCCCCCAGGAAGAACATATTGCAATCAATTGTATAATCAATCCCAAGTCATTCTTCAATTACATATAATTAACAAAATTATTAGAAATGTCATTGGACCCATAACTAATAGCACAATTAACTTGGTAATTGAAAGCCAACACAATGCGAAGAGGGTGGATGAGTGGAACGAACAGAGTAGGTAGTATGTGGTAGCCCTGATGTCACACTGGCCCTGTCTCCTGGGGTATTTTTCCCCACCACAAGCTCAAGGGTCAATGCAACAGAGATGAGCGCCGAGGCCACGCGCACCTATAGCATTTGCTCTCAACTTTACCTTTACTTGTACCGCTACTTACCGCATTTATTTACTTTAGTTAGCATTTTCAGACCTTTGTTTTCTGTGAGTTCGTTGCACGTAGTATTTTATGGGAAGCTATAACAAACCGTTCAATCCGGCTTATACACAGAAAAGCCAGTACCTGGGTGCGTGGATCCAGTCTGCACGCACACACCACCAAGGCAGCGCTCGTGGCACAGCAACGCGTGTGTAATGTTGCGGCAAGACCACAGCTGTTCGGGTTGGGTCAGTTCACCGCATTGCTCGTGGTTTAAACAGAGCTATGATGTGGAGGTAACATTGAACATTGACCGGGGTATAGATCAAATAAAGCTCTCATGAAAACTTCAGAATTTAGTGAACTCTGGGAAAGGGACAAAGCACATCACGATATTCAGTCCTCGTGAAATGGGTGTCCAGTGAGCCAGGGACGGGGAAGGTTAGGCAGGAGGGACGCCGGCGGCAGGGAATCCACGACTTTAATCGGGAACAGCAACAGACATTCCCTAAAAAAATACATCAGCACATACCCTCTTATAATTTGTTAATGGTTGACATTATAAATAGTTTTACAGTATTCTGAGTTCATACTTATTCTGCTTTATTCCGTTCCCGTTATTTCCAAGAAGAAAAAAAGATCAATACAGTCGATGATTTTACTGTACATTGTGTTGAATTTCTGAGTCATTGCATGCAAGCCTACACATCAGGAGTGCTACAAATGATACACGTAAAAAGGATGTTACTTAAGCTGCTGATTGTGAAGAGAATCAATAAACGTATCTATAAGCTGCCGATATATTCTAGACGTAAACTTTGGGAACTAAGACCTAAAACTGTTATACCTTCGCCGCTGTGTTGCTTCATTATGCTAACTGTTCTTCTGAGCTTGCTAAATGCATGCCTCGCTGCACAAAACTTTCTATTCTCGCTCATTCTTATGCTGTAGGTTACAAATTCCTAATGAAAGAGTTAAGTAGTATTTTCATTCTTGCATCCCTGTCATTTGTGAAGTCTGGAGCATCTTCGTTCTCCCCTGACCAGTATTTCTTCCCTCCTGTGACTTGAACGCCCTCAAGACGGGAGTATCAACACACCTGCCCAACAGAATTTGACCCTTCTTTTGGCTTATCTTCCTAACCTCTTTACGGGAACATTGTACAGCTGGCTTTTTCTTATCAAATGTGTTTCGCCTCAGAGCTGCTTCCTTTGCTGCTGAAGATAAATACCGATAAGATTTCACTTTCTTCTCTCCTCCCGTTGTCCTCCATCTCCATCCACTCGTCTGTTCGTTCTCCACTCTGTTCTTCCTTTCCCATTCACACACCGTACGCATGTGAGGTGACCAGGCTCATTGCTTGAGTCTGGTATTGCCTAATTCTGGAAATTTTACTTTCATAAATAGAGAGGGGGGAATTTTCAAGTTCGAGTATCTCCAAAATTTGTCAAAGGGCGGGGAGGTGGCGGAGATAGCAGTTTGCAAGCCTCGCCTCCATACTAACTAAATATTTGGCTACAAGAGGAGCTATAGGAGTGTACGATGCCTCCAGAGTGTTGGATGTGTAAAGGGGAAGGTTGAGAGAGAAGGGGAAAGGCGAAGAGGGTATTTACGAGAGTGTAGGATGACTGACATGATAAGATGAAGCTTCAAGATGGTGGGATATAGAGGACGTGAGAGTGAATGGTGACTAAAAGTTGAAGATGAAACTCCAAGATGTTCGGATATAGAGGACGTGAGAGTGTACGGTGATTCAGATGTTAAGACGATGACGGGTACACGCAGCGATGCCAAATTACCGTACTCAGCGCATTGCATTCTCGTAGATTCTGGTTGATAACTATAGAAAGGAGAGAACGAAAACCATCAGTATTTAGCAGTTTC
>NC_066578.1:1551878-1574378 GCF_024679095.1 Eriocheir sinensis
TGTAGTAAAAATTCATATGTATAACAAAAGCTACGGAAAGTGTACACATTTATAAAGATACGTATATATGTCTGTGTGAGTAAAGATAAGCAATTCGAAAAGACGAGTAAATTATTGCTTCATAAGAAAAAAAAAAAAACCAGCACTGACAAGTTGTAGCAGGCAAAATGTCCTCTGTGGTAATAAAAACACGCTCTCTGGAGTATGTTTCCGTCATAAATCACTGTTTACTTTGTTGTCTTCCTTGAGTTCCATGTTGCCGCACTTCAAAACACCTTCCTCACTGCCACAGATCAGAGAGTGGCGTGTGTCAGAACTTTCAGGCATTGTTAATTATTAAAAGGAATGTCTGGAATGTCTGTTTGGTATTCTGGGAGCCTCATGGGGCAGTGCAATTTGAGTCTGCTCGTACGTATAGCGACGCTGCAGTACATCCTTTGTGCATGTTGACCAAACTTCCCTTTTACGTGAGAGCGTGTGATAAAATAAGTTGGCGACGATTGTGTGCCCATAGGTCGGACAACAGTTTTGGTGATATCGGAAGAGATATTCTAATGAATACCTTATCCAACTTTATCTCCAGCAATTTTATCAACATTGTCGGTTTTTGCCCTGATTCCCTTTGTTACATCATCTCCCTCTTCTGAATTTCACCTCTTCTTCACTTATGTTACTCACATTACGCGTTTCATATTACTGACAACGATCCGATCCTACTTTGCTTTGTCTATCAATATATTTTGGTAAAAGTTAAAATTTGCATTGTACTCATTTCTGTAATTCAGGTAAGTAATTTTCTATAAGTTTCCAAGGAAAAGAAAACAACAGTTTGTGAGGCTGACATTTAAAAACACTGGTCAGGCTGTTCGTTGCAGCCTCCGTGATATCGTACAGGGAAGTTTGAGTGTTAAATCCACAAGCTTTAGATATACTCCAATGAATGTCGCCTCCTGCCCACCCCTCAACAGAGTGAAAACTCGCGTTTTTAGCTTAGTCACGCACTCCCATAGTTATCTTCGCACTTTCGGTAACAAATATAAAAAAATCCTGCTTGACCATTCTTCCCAAAAAACACATAATAAAGAATACTCAGGAATCGAGGTCATAATTTAATCTTTTATGTAGGTTTACGAGACGCAGAAGTTCGAATATGCTGCCAACTAGGGAAAGTTACCACTGTCGTCAGAGAGAGAGAGAGAGAGAGAGAGAGAGTGACTATAGTTGCAAGTGCTACTTCTTCATTACTGAACTCGAGTTTCAGGGGTGTTTTATGTATTACTTAGATACACTTTAACACAAATATATCAATGAAACTGCGACTGCCAGCTGTTAAGTTAATTCCGTGGCGGTGTGAGGCATGTTCGGTGAATGCTGTAATGAAACATTCTCCAAGTGGTTCAGACTTGACGAAACACTCTCAGGCTTACCAGGAAGGCTTACCAACCCTCGCCTCCCGCAACCTCAGCTATAGGTTGAGGTTGACAATAGGCATATGAAGGTTCACAAGAGACTTCGGAGCCCTGCACACAAACAACTGTTTCACCCGGGGCACACAGACCTTAAAACTAAGCCGGCCAAAGGGTCTGCTGCTTTTTATCACGCCATGACGTCATCACAGGCAGTATGGAGACAGTATCACCGTTGCCAGATTATCGTACTCAAGAGCCTCGTATTTACCTGTTTCTGTCATAGCTATTGCCAAAAAACACCATTGATTGACCATTTTAACGAAAACTATATATGAAGGCAGTTATTTGGGTCGAGGAGGCAGTTTTTGGGTCGGAAATCGGCAAACATGGGAGACTGAGTACGACAGTCTGGCACCGTTGGGCAGCATGCGTGTGTTCCGCCGCCAGCACCGACACACGACCATGATGTAGACAACGAGGCGCTTGATTTTGGTCGTGTGTGTGTGTGTGTTCGTGTTTTCGGCGTGTTCTTACGTGGTGTGAGTACTTCATGACGATAGGAGTGTACACGTTACCATATATTTCAAGACAGAGCTTAAATGAAAGAGTTGTGAAGACAATATATATCTTCCCGTTCCATAGCACTGTTGTGAAGGAGCGCCATGGACTCCTTGACCAGCATCACCCGTCGCAGCGAGGCGCGGTAAGTTTGTCAGTGTTTAGTCTCCATATCCTAGACGTAAACTTAGACTTGATGGACGGACGCGGCAAAATGTATCTTAGTATATTTGGTTAATCTTTACGAATACTTACGTAAAATAATAACTAGCAACTGCACTAGTTTTTAACCACAACGTATGTGAAGTTTTTAATGGACGGTCGAACTTATTTACTCTTCAGAAAATCTAAGTCCATTGTTATATTTTTTAGATGGCTTCTTAAGCAGCGTGAGCCCCACAGCGGTCCTGTAAGGCGTCATATAACCTACTATACATTTCAGCGGCAGACAAACGCTGTTTTTCGCAAATATCTCCTAAACGAATCTTTGGATCAGTATGATATTTCAGCACACTACCTATAATACCCGGACCTAATTTATGGCTAACCTACCACATTACTATATGTCTTATGTGACGAGTTTACTTGTGAAAAATAACACAAACCCGACGAGTCATGTTGACGCATTCGAAGGAAAGTGTGCCCCCCCACCCTCCCAAAATATTCCAAGCCACAACTACCCCCTTCTCGCTCTCGTTATCCTCCTAACTTCTCCTCCCTCATCACTCTTGTGTCCCTCCCTATTTCTCCCATCACTGTATTATATATTAGAATGTTATGTACGTGTATATGTATAGATAGTATGATTATTAACTAAGAGCATGGTACAGTTCCATGGAGGCAAGACGTATTTCACGTTGATAATTACTGTACAACAGCATGTTTACATACATATAGTATGTAGAAGGTCCATGTTTGCAGTCCTTATGGTCACCCAAGTGAACACGATGTACTGGCATTACCTGTGGTCTGGACCTTCTAGGAAAAGTTATTACTGTTATTACATACTGTGTAGTACATATTCATCATAAAATGTCAACTTGGTCCAGCTAATATAATGTTATTTTGTTGACTTGTCTCTTCATATTTATATTTTGCCAAAATTATAAACCATATTTTTCTACATCTATACATATGGTTATCATGCGTAATACGTAGTCACTACTATATACATATGTACATCGTGTATTATTGTAAATACGATTACATACATTCCACTACTTATTAAGTGGAAGCAATATGAAAAAGTATGTAATATATATATATATATATATATATATATATATATATATATATATATATATATATATATATATATATATATATGTATAATAATGATAGTGTAGTCTGCTTAAGTCATAGCCTCGAGCTGGGGAAGGGGGATGGTGTGAGTAGGGGGGTGAAGAGGGCAACCAGGAGGGGGATACTGCGATATTGGAGTAGGGAAGGAGTGGTCTTTGGGTTGTTCGGGGCGTTGGTGGAGGGGCTAGAGGAGTACCCCACACTCGTCCGATTCTGTTTAACACCTTAGATATGATGACTGGATTAGGCTTAATATCACTCAGTAAGCTCCTAACATAACACATATTGCAACATGGTATATTAGCCATAAATTAGGTCCGGGTGCTAAAGGCAGTGTGTTGAAATATCATACTGATCCAATGATTCGTTTAGGAGATATTTGCGAAAAACAGCGTTTGTCCGCCGCTGAAATGTATAGTAGTTCCCCTGTCAGTAATATTTATAACTCCGGACTTCGTGTTTGTTATTTTCTCCTCTATATGAAAGGTAATACATACGCGGGTATTTGTATTCTATACTTCGCGTCACCAAGAATCATTGGGCGTGACAATCGTATACCACGTCGCCAGGTGGGCGGGTCAGCTTGTTCGCCGCCGCCGCCATGAATGGTCCGCGATGGAGTCGCTGTGGCTTTCTTTCACAAATGTAATGGAAAAGTGAGAGGCTCGCTTAATTTGTATGTTCGTTCCAAACTTACCTGACAACATGAATGTGACATTAAGAACACCGAAGAATAGCGGTGGACGATGGCGTGTTCTGTGGTGTGTCGAGACGTTGCAGGGAGGGGCTCCGCGGCCTCCACGGAGAACTTGGCCCCACGGCTGTGTGTCACGATACGTGACGCCACCTCCCCTCTCGGTGCTACTTAGCAGTGTGTGTGATTTTTAGTGTTGAGCGTCTATAGTGTTCAACATTCCAGGTATAATTGTAGCAAGGGGACGATCTCCTTGACTTGTTCCCTAACAACAAGGAGCGGCCAGCTACCAAGCGTTGTCCTGGTCTTGGCGCAGTCCCGTTATGGCGACAGGTTACTGGCCAACACAGTTTTACTACTCAATACGAAGTAGGTTAATAACTCTATACTACAAAAATCATTATTGGCATGTTCTTGGCTAAAATTCTAAACTGGAAGTGTCATTTTTTTCGCTTCCCCCATATTAGGCACATCGTACCTTCTCCGGCAAATCTTTTCTCTCCCAGATGCTAAATATACACAGGGGTCGCCCCCTCCTGCACGGAGTATGCAGCCCGTGTGTGAGAGGTTATGCCCACACAGCTCTTTTGGCCGTACACGGAGTGAAGTCAAAGGCTGCGCGTGCGTCCTATCCTCCCTCCCTCAACACACACACACACACAAACACACACACACACACACACACACACACACACCGCTCCGATAGCTTAGTCGGTTGAAGCGCTGCGATGCCAGGCTTCGCGGAGTGGCAGGTAGAGGCTCAAGCCCCGCTCAGGACAGTTTTTTTCTGCTGACTAGGAGTGGTTACTGTCCCCCCTTGAGCAAGGGGGATGGGGTGTGTGGTGTGTGAGGTCCTGGCAGTACCCAGAGATCGAGTAATGAGCCTTGCTCTAATCGGGAGGGTACTCGCTGGCGTGCGAGTCCAACTCGTGATCAGGCAGTGGTGAAATACACACACACACACACACACACACACACACACACACACACACACATGGGGCTCCGTAGTGCAGTGGTTAGCACACTCGCCTCAAAATTGTGAGGTTCCAGGTTTGATTCCTGGTCGGAGTGGACTCGGCAGTCAATGGGAATTGGGTGTCAGTGTCCCGCCTCTGGGTGTGTGGGTGCGAGGGGAGGTTTCATCCGTACCCAAATATCAGCCACTTGTGCTCCAAAGCTCTTTTGGGTAGGGTGCTGGCTGGTGATCACGAGGCCAGAACGTGATCACACCATGATGAATTACACACACACACACACACACACACACACACACACACACACACACACACACACGTGCGCATGGACACACACACACACACACACACACACACACACACCACACACACACACACACACACACACACACACACACACACACACACACACACACACACACACACACACACACACACACACACACACACACACACACACACACACACACACACACACACACACCACACACACACACACACACACACACACACACACACACACACACACACACACACACATACATACACACTGCATTGTTCAACAGGTAGAAATCGAAGCAGCATTATACATCGTTAATTCCCTCGCTCCCCAAATGTGCCTTGTTATTAAGGAGAAATTATTTATAAATACTCGAACGTCAGCGTAAAATGTCAGAGGTTGTTGTGCATATTAGCGGGCATTTACTCTTTTTTTTAGATTCGCCGAGCGAGCGCCATAAAAGAGTTGGACTAATTTTAACGATGATAATTTTTCGGGATCGTATCAAATGGTTTCTGACATTACAAGATTCTTTGACGAATATATCGCTTCCTTTCTGAGAGATCCCTTAAAATTTTGTTTGCCGCTTGTGACTACGGAGCTGAACGTGTTGAAAATAGTTCTATGATATATATAAGATTTTGTAGACAAGAACCAAAAACGTGGAAATTGGATAAAGGAAAGAAAAGCTGTACCAACAAAACTGTACTGGATGGATACAGAACAGAGATAAAGAAAACATCACGGACAAGCCTTGATTATAATGATGCAAATTAAGATTATTATATCAAAACAAATTATAATTATGAAAGCGATAAAGAAAATGATGGAGTTGGCTACGGCTGTGTTAATATTGATGATGATGATGATGATGGTGACGATGAGGGTGCCAGTGATGGTGATGGTGGTGGTCATGGTACAAATAGGAGCGATGATGATAACGAGGAGGAGGAGGAAGAAAAGGAAGAGAAGTCAAATAAGGAAGAAGAGGAGGTGGAGAAGGAATAAAAGGGATCATGGAATCTAGGAAGAGCAGGTAGCAGAGAGCAGGAAGAGGAGGAAGAGGAAGAGAAGGAGGAGGAAGAAGAGGAGGAGGAGGAGAAGCAAGAGAGTAAGGAGAAGGAGGAGGAAAGGGAAGAGCGAGACCAAAAGGAGGAGGAGGAGGAGGAGGAGGAGAAGGAAAGCAGGAACAAAACGAGGATGTGGACGAGGAACACAAAGAAACACAAAGGAAGAACAAACAACAGCAGACATGATGGTCCTTACGAGGCTGTTTGTGACAAGCTACACTAACTATCTAATCAAAGGTGGAAGATGAAGGACAGCAAAGGCGAAGGCGAAGGAGGCGAAGGAGGAGGAGGAGGAGGAGGAGAGCAGGAGCAAAACGAGGAGGTGGACGAGGAGGAGGAGGAATAAACGGAGAAAAAGAAGCAGGAGAAGTAGGAGAAAGGGAGAGAAGGAGGAAGAGAAGAGCGGCAAAATGTCACCGTGGAATCATTAAGAAGATTCCCAGAGCCTTTTTAGCGGGGAGCGAGCGAGCGTATCAAGAGGTGAAGGGAAGAGGAGGAGGAGGAGGAGGAGGCATAAGAAGAGGAGGGGGAGGAGGAGGCATAAGAAGAGGAGGGGGAGGAGGAGGCATAAGAAGAGGAGGGGGAGGAGGAGGACGTCTTAAGCGAAGCGACGGCCAACCTCACGAGAAGGTTTTATAAGTATGGACCTTCTGAATTCCCGATGAGGTACACACACACACACACACACACACACACACACACACACACACACACACACAGACACACGCGCGCGCACACACCTGAGTACCATAATCTTTTTCCATCGATATTTAATGCTACGTAAAGGCGAAAGCGAGCAGTGAGAGAGAGAGAGAGAGAGAGAGAGAGAGAGAGAGAGAGAGAGAGAGAGAGAGAGAGAGAGAGAGAGAGAGAGAATATGAAAGAATGAATGAATGAGATATTCAGTATTTTCTATAATTGTATATGTTTTCTTTATTATTATTATTATTATTATTATTATTATTATTATTATTATTATTATTATTATTATTATTATTATCACTTATTCTTTTTGTACTCAGGACAACAAGCAAATATTACCTTTTTATTTTGCAAACGCAAAAAAAAAAAAGGAGTCACAGAATGAAATCATTGAATCCAAATCGCGTGTTGCTCCGCGTTAGCAAAAATGTGAAATGAAATTTAAAGCAACAAGGATGCGACTTACGACTTGATGGAAGATTTATTTGAATATCTATACACTCGAGAGCAAATTTGTGTTTAAAAAACGAAAAAAGAAATGATGTTTTCCAGCATGATGAAGACTAAACAAAACGATTAATAGGGAAGGGCAAATAGCGGAGTGAATTCAAGGGGCAAGTTCTTGTAATACAACTTATTGGGTAAGAAAAGAAGATTGGTTACGAGACTATTACAAAGTCGTCATTCAGAGGCAATTAGAGTAGTATACTCATGGTGAGAAATAATAACAGCAATATTGTACTTGTACTTTCTTGTCAACGAGAAGTAACTGAATGATTTAACGGCGACACGAAGGACAACTTTTTCTAATATAGTTTATCTTAACACTGGACCACTGCCGCACGAACACACGTTGACCATATGAAAAGGTAGACGAACATGCGAGTGAATGACCTGGTGGCCACGTGAACCAGACAGTGGCAGGCAGGCATGGTGTGGCGCCTTGGAGTACCGTGTCGGTATATGACATCAAAACGGCAGACAGTGAATATGCGGAAGAAAAGATTCCTATTAAGGATGACCGATGACACGCTGGGATCTCCTGCGACCCCGAGGGATTCCTGCAAGGACTATTGGCTTGCTGACTGTCCTGTATTCAGGGACTGAGAGTGCTGTAAAGTGTGTGTTGGAGGGGGGGGGGAGGGGGGCTTGTCCAGCTTCTTTCCCGTGAATGTGGGAGTGAGGCAGGGTATGCGTCCTTGCCACATCGCTTTTCAACACTTGTTTGGCCTGGGTACTGGGCAGAGTTGTGGACCAGAGTCATTGCGGAGCATCCATTGGCAATACCAGGGTCAATGACCTTGTTTTTGCCGATGATGCAGTAATCCTCGCTGAGTCTCTGGGGGATTTGGTGATGGCTCTCGAGGCACTGCACGAGGAGGCGAAGCCATTGGGATTTTAGGTCTCTTTGGCCAAGACCAAGGTACAGGTGTTTGGAGGCTTGCTAGACGAAACAGCACAGTCTGTTCATGCGTGTGGCGAGGACACTGAGATCTTGAAAAAATTCCCATACTTTGGTAGCGTAGTTTAGAAAAACAGTGAATCCTGCAAGGGAGTCTTACTGCGGATTGGCTTGGCTCATGGTGTCATGGACTTGCTCAACACGAGTACATGGCGTTGTCAATACCTGTGCAGAAGGACAAATATCCAGATCTTCAGTCACTTGTGCTCCCTGTATTACTCTGTGGCTGTTAGACATGGACACTAAGTGGTGACTTTGAAAAGGGGATTGATGCCTTTGGTAATAAATGTCTACGCAGAATCATGGAATATCGCTAGAATGACTTTGTGTCAAACCGGCGACTACTCCGTGAGGCTGATTCGAAATTCATTACCTGCATAGTCCATCAACGCCAACTCCGGCTATACGGGCACGTGGCACGTTACCCTGAAGGTAACCCTGCTCATCGGGTTGTCTCTGTAAGAGGCAATCCTGAGTGGAGGAGGCGAAGGGGACGCCCACGAAGTTCTTGACTTGAACAAGTCGATAGATCCTGTCGGGAGGTGCTCAGGATGGGAAGGGGGCCTGCGTGGAGATTCGTCCGGAGGGACCCCCGGACTTGGCGTCGTAAGGTGGGCGAGGCGACGCACCCCCCGGCGTATGCCCCCATTGATTGATTGATTAATGACTCTCATAGGTCGCGGTAGTTCAAGTCAAGACAGATAACGGTATAAAGAAATATGTAATGATGCCAACAACAGTACGAGTGAATGATGAACGTTGATAAAAATGAAAATGAAGGACAGCCATGTCTGTCAGTAAGAGTGACGACACACTACAAAGTCTTTTTAACCAAGTGGTCCCGGAAAGTTCAAAGTCCTCGGCCTCACATACGCGGCGGTGAGGGGATGGGAGCCACAGAGCTGGGGGGGATCGCGAGTTCAGTGCGTGATCAGATCAAGGTGAATTACACACACACACACACACACACACACACACACACACACACACACACACACACACACACACACACAGTCATCTCGTATTAATGGCGCGATAACCCAAGCAGAACATTTTGTCAATACGGCCACAGTCGCCTCGCCGCGCCGCCCGCCTGACTGATGGACTGTACAACGGGGGGGACACAACACACACACACACACACTTTCTCTCTCTCTCTCTCTCTCTCATCTTCCCTCGGCATCAGCATATGTAACTTCACCTTCCAGGCCGCTGGTGTGTTGGTACTCACCACAGGCTGGCAAGCGTTTTCCATTCACACGTAACTCCATCTGTAATCTGCTCTGAATATCTATTCATAGAGTTCTATTTATCTGTCATGACCCCGCTCAGGCGTGATCTGATTTGTTTTTCTTTCGTTATTTAATTAAAATTGATATTACCCTTCATTCTCATACAAACAAAAAAATGAGAGTCTATCCTTAACCCTCCACTCATCTGTGCCTGAGAAGGTAAATATAACAATAATAATGATGATACTAATAATAGAAAAATGATAATAATAATAATCATAAAAATAATGATTATAATTATATCAAAATTAGCAATCTAATCTTTCCCTGTATAGGTTTTGATGATGTATAAGTCATAATAACCAGACCACCTTTTAAATTTTCAGTTCCGCATGTTTGTTCAAGTGCGACAGCTTGTCTCGCTTCATCAGTCACGTTATCCATCTTTTTTCTTTTTAATTTTCTTTTCTTTCTTGCTCCTTCTATTACAGTACTTTTTGCATCACATTTCTGTGCCCTCAGGGGATAGCGCCATGACTTGTCCTGCATAAAATTGCCGCCCAACTGAGATAGTGTTTGCAGTCCTGCCTTAATAGTGTGTGGAGATGCTTTCCTCAGTTCAGTCCGTAAGTTCAGCTCGGCGTGCACTTAGATCGGAACGTGCTCGGGGGCTTTAGTAGTTCTCGTGCTCTGTACTCACAGCAGACCTTGAGAGTACACAAGAAGGCAACTTCCGATGTGGTGATGGGATGAGATCTTAGGACGTTGACATTTACGTCGTTTGTTAAGTCATTTTTTTTAACACACTAATTTTAAAATTTCATCAGCTCGGCATAATCAGCTGAGGATAAACGAGTATGAATTTCATGACGATATGTCAGAAAAGTTTTTGAAATACTTTGGTGACCGACAACTGGACAAACAGACAAACATTAACACAGGAAACTAACAGACGGCAACGACGGAAGCACGACCCTTGCGAACGTGAGAAAATAATGATGATAATAATAAAAATAATAGTAATAATAATAATAATAATAATAATAATAATAATAATAATAACAATAATAATAATAATAATAATAATAATAATAATGATGATAACAATGATAAAGAAAAATAATAATAACACTACTACTATTACTACTACTACTACAACTGCTACTACTACTGACACCACTACTACTACTACTACTACTACTACTACTACTACTACTACCACTACTACTGCCACCACTACTACTACCACCACTACTACCACCACTACTACTACTACTACTACTACTACTACTACTACTACTAGTAATAATGATCATGAACTCAAACGGACAGACAGACAGACAGACAGACAGACAGACAGATAGACAAACAGGCGGTCAACGATAACAAACATTACAACCTGACTTGCTGGCAGCGACTCGGGAGATAACAATGATAACACGTCGTAATGATAATGGTGAGAATGATGACAAGTAATATGAAGAGTGCTATCAGAGTCATCGTTATAGTACTCTCCGTCATCGTTATTATTATTATTATTGCCGTCATCGTGGTGAGCATCGTCGGTATGGGGCGCCTAAATAAGGGATGCCTCGGCCGCGCGTCACTGGCCGGGGCTGTCATCTTCGGGCCACGCCGGATATTAGGGTTTAAATATTCAAAGAGCCCTTTAAGTGAGCATAACTGTGTGTGTGTGTGTGTGTGTGTGTGTGTGTGTGTGTGTGTGTGTGTGTGTGTGTGTTGTGTGTGTGTGTGTGTGTGTGTGTGTGTGTGTGTGTGTGTGTGTGTGTGTGTGTGTCTCTGTCTCTGTCTCTGTGTCTGTGTCTGTGTGTGTGTGTGTGTGTGTGTGTGTGTGTGTGTGTGTGTGTGTGTGTGTGTCTGTGTCTGTGTCTGTGTCTCTGTCTCTGTGTCTGTGTGTGTGTGTGTGTGTGTGTGTGTGTGTGTGTGTGTGTGTGTGTGTGTGTGTGTGTGTGTGTGTGTTATTTTTGTTGTTTTGTCATTGTTGTCTTCAGAGGAGTTTTTGTTTAACGTTCTCATACTTACTCTCATCAACCCTTCACTTACTTTTGCATCTCATCATAATCATCAACATACAGTATTCCGTCGCAGGACAAAGGTCTCTTGTGCCTCTAATTTCTGGTGTCAAGGTAAATGTTCTTTGTTCTCTTAAGTTTCATCACGAGGGGAGCAGCCTTTCCTTGTGTCAGTTTATATAATCTATTTCCCAGCTTGTCACTTTTTCTCTTGTTCACCTGTTGTTCACACATTTGACCATTCCCATCTCTTATTTTTCTTTCCTTTATTATTCCTTTGACGTGTTTATTATTTTTTAAGTATTACAGTGATTCCCAGCATTTTTCTCTCCCTTCGTCGTCGTGCAGTTTTCAACATCCTCATCAGAGACTTGGTCAATACTCATTCATCTAATCCAAATGCCATGTCTGGTTGACAGTACTTTCAGTTTCAGCATTTCTTCATAAAGAGTTAATTATTCAAGGCAGCTTACCGTTTCTGTTTTTAAAGTCAGTTCAGTGACCAGTGTTGGCCAGGTCCATTCCCAGTGGAGATTCTTTGCAGCGACCTTGATCGCCACTGTATTGTTTCGTTTTCATATATGATTCTCGTGGCGCCATTGAGGTTTACTGTAGGGCCTGGTGGACGGCCCCAAGTGATTGTTGGCGCGGGCGAATTTGATTTTAAATAAGTGCCATTGTATAAGACTTTTGCTTGGCCCATGCTGCCCCCGGGTGCTCCTCTTTGCCACAAGTGCTGAAGCTCAGACTCGGAGATCCGGGCAGCGTGTGGGTAATCTTCCGCCAATCGGCGATGGCTGTAAATTGTCAGCGTCTTGCGATGGGAACTGAACTCGGGTTCTCGATCGCCACGTCCGCGCGCTGACCACTCCACCTCCTTCCTAACGTATCAACACTCCTTCGTGGCCGAGTGCACGGAGCCATTGACTGAGACCTTGCTGGAATGTGGGCAGCCACCTTGCTGGCACTGTGTCGGGGCGGCACTCTCCGTCCGGCTATTCCTAACAGCGCCTCATCGTTTGGTTGCAGCAGTCTGTTTTGGTCCTGCTTGGTGACTGCAGCTCGCAAGCCTGGGCATCTGAAAACTGTGTGTGTGTGTGTGTATGTGTGTGTGTGTGTGTGTGTGTGTGTGTGTGTGTGTGTGTGTGTGTGTGTGTGTGTGTGTGTGTGTGTGTGTGTGTGTGTGTGTGTGTGTGTGTGTGTGTGTGTGTGTGTGTGTGTGTGTGTGTGTGTGTGAGTGTGTGAATGTGTGTGTGTGTGTGTGTGTGTGTGTGTGTGTGTGTGTGTGTGTGTGTGTGTGTGTGTGCGTGTGTGAGTGTGAGTGTGAGTGAGTGTGATTGTGAATGTGAATGTGTGTGTGTGTGTGTGTTTATGTGTGTGTGTGTGTGTGTTTATGTGTATGTGTGTGTGTCTCTCTCTCTCTCTCTCTCTCTCTCTCATTAACTTCGGGCACTAGCAGGATGATTGGCCTTTAATTATCAAACAAGTTTAAAAGCCACGGCAGCAGCTCTATCAGGAAGTGTGGGAGACCGATGAATAAGAGGTAGAAGTTAATGACTCTCTCTCTCTCTCTCTCTCTCTCTCTCTCTCTCTCCATCTATCTATCTATCTATTTTTCTCTCTCGTGGTCGTGACTCGCGTGAGGAGGGTCGCGTACAGCTCTGGCCACTCCGTCTAATCTGGTGACACTCTTTGCCTCGAGGTTTGTGTGTTTAGTTGTTTGTGTTCGTGTTATCCTTTCCTGGTGTGCTGTGTTATCTTTTCTGGAACACGCCGCAGTCTGTGTTTCATGCTGGCAACGAGTTTTATCACGGCGGAAAACCAATCCAGCAATACTTCTATACGCCCAAGCACCCCCGCCGCTCACTCCATTACATGAGCACAGTCGTTCCACTCTTCGTTCCAATGTTGAAGCAGTCCAATCATGACGTTACACGGGTCCGCTACAAGGATTCTACCTCTAGTCTCCTTGGTTCTGCTCTTTAACTCGTGTTCTCATTGTCATATATGAGTTATCGCTTTAATGTTGTATAGTTTTCTCTGAGACCTTTACATTTTTGGCGAGTATTAGCAGTAAAGTCGCGATTCCTAGCAGTAAACTCGCGACTTCTAGAACCTAGCAGCAAAGTTAGGATTAAACTCACTTTGAAAGCTGAATTTCACTCCTAGAACCCTTTATTAACCCGGTAGCTGCGGGGATCAGGTTTCTTAATGGTCCCTCTAAGCGAGAAAAATGAGGAAAAAATCATCACACACAAACCATTTCATAATACTATATATCAACGCATTTGTGGTCAGTTTATGGATCATCTGTTTTGGGGGGTTGATATCATGGCAGAAATTTGGCCCGTCGCTGGTACACGGTAAAGCCACAAATTTGGCCCGTCGCTGGTACACGGTAAAGCCACAAATTTGGCCCGTCGCTGGTACACGGTAAAGCCACAAATTTGACCCGTCGCTGGTACACGGTAAAGCCACAAATTTGGCCCGTCGCTGGTACACGGTAAAGCCACAAATTTGGCCCGTCGCTGGTACACGGTAAAGCCACAAATTTGGCCCGTCGCTGGTACACGGTAAAGCCACAAATTTGGCCCGTCGCTGGTACACGGTAAAGCCACAAATTTGACCCGTCGCTGGTACACGGTAAAGCCACAAATTTGACCCGTCGCTGGTACACGGTAAAGCCACAAATTTGACCCGTCGCTGGTACACGGTAAAGCCACAAATTTGGCCCGTCGCTGGTACACGGTAAAGCCACAAATTTGACCCGTCGCTGGTACACGGTAAAGCCACAAATTTGGCCCGTCGCTGGTACACGGTAAAGCCACAAATTTGACCCGTCGCTGGTACACGGTAAAGCCACAAATTTGACCCGTCGCTGGTACACGGTAAAGCCACAAATTTGACCCGTCGCTGCTACCGGGTTAATACCGCCCCAGGAGCCTAGTAGTAAATGTTTGGAGTCATAGATAGGAACCGTGTGACGTCATCCTGTGCGTAGGACGACTGTGTATCCTTAGGCTGTGGTAGCGACAACAGCAGCACTCCAAGAACACCCGTGGGCTTAGCTTCAGCAAATTCCTGAAGGCGATTGTTCCACCGTGCTCTGCCTGCAGCTCAACGTACAGCTCGCCAAGTGTTGAATATGTTTTAATTAATCGTTTTGACCTCGACAACCTTTTAATTGTTTCAGTGTTTTGCATCAAGTCAACATTTAGTTGTACAGTTCCCCGAGGCGATTGATCCAGCCATAACTCTCCGATCGTGGCCTGCAGACTCCAGAATCTTGGTTTAAATAAAGTGTCATCATATAAATTGCTTTAAATTAGTCGATGTAATGGGAGGTACTTTTCGAAGCACATGAAAAAGTATTCATCCTGGAGAATATATAACTTTTTTCCCAACAATCCGCTCATAACTCTTACCTGGGCCTTCGAGACGTGCGGCGGGCAGTCTACCGTCGTGTCAAAGGATACCACACGACTTAATGCCTTTGAAGTTTTTTAAGGCGATTTTTCCACCGTGCTCTGCCTGCAGCTCAACGTACAGCTCGCCAAGTGTTGAATATGTTTTAATTAATCGTTTTGACCTCGACAACCTTTTAATTGTTTCAGTGTTTTGCATCAAGTCAATATTTAGTTGTACAGATCCCCGAGGCGATTGATCCAGCCATAACTCTCCGATCGTGGCCTGCAGACTCCAGAATCTTGGTTTAAATAAAGTGTCAACATATAAATTGCTTTAAATTAGTAGATGTAATGGGAGGTACTTTTCGAAGCACATGAAAAAGTATTCATCCTGGAGAATATATAACTTTTTTCCCAACAATCCGCTCATAACTCTTACCTGGGCCTTCGAGACGTGCGGCGGGCAGTCTACCGTCGTGTCAAAGGATACCACACGACTTAATGCCTTTGAAGTTTTTTTTATCCGCGTCTGGGCCATTTCATTTAATAACTATCCTGCTAAAATACATTCGGCAACGCCTTGGCTTCCTTTGCTCAGGATCATGTCTCACGCAGAAACAGCCCGGTGAGCAGGATCAGCTTCTGGGTAGTGTGTCGCATGCCCGTACTGTGTGGGAGTTAATGTGTACGAATTTGCAAGAAATATGCCTCGATTCAATCTCATTTGACAAAGTCATTTCAATGATACCCCATGATTATTCAACAAACACTTGTTATCGAAGACGTCAATTCACCCTCTCAAGTCATCATTCAGCCCTAAAGTAAGACACGGAGCACAAGCGACTTGAAGATCACCGTGACGTAAGACTTATTGGCGAAACCCACCGTTGTTCTGCACTACTCTGCCAAGGTATTTGGAATTTTCCAAGACCTCAGTATCTTCGCCACACGCATGAACATTTTTTTTTCATCCAGTAAGCCTCCAAATATCTATATACCTTGATCTTGACGCACGACGCCTTGCCTCCTCGTGCAGTGCCTCGAGAGCCATCACCAGTACCTCCAGCGACTCAGCAAGGGTTACTGCATCATCGACAAAAATATGATTGATCTTGGTGTTACCAATAGATGGTCAACGGTGACTTTGGTCCTTTTATTTCCACTTCATACAAATATTGAAAAGTGATTTGGAGAGGATGCAACCCTGCTTCGCTCTCGTGCTCACAAGAAAATGCTAGATACAACCCGCCCCTCTTCCCATACTCCACAGCACTCTCAGTTCAAAAGTACCGGCCTATCAATAGATCAGCAATCTTTGTTGGTATCTCACCGAGTCGCAGTAGATCCCAGAGTAGTTCATGGTGCACTGAATCAAACGCCTTCTTGAGTGTAAATAAAGGAACACAAAGGAAGAACAAGCAACATCATACCTGATGGTCCTTACGAGGCTGTTTTGACAGTTTTTTTTTTTTTTACAACAAAGGAAACAGCTCAAGGGCACAAAAAAACAATAATAAAAAAAAAGCCTGCTACTCGCTGCTCCTAAAAAAGAATAAAAAAAGGTGGCCGAAAGAGAGGTCAATATCGGGAGGAGAGGTGTCCTGATACCCTCCTCTTGAAAGAGTTCAAGTCGTAGGCAGGAGGAAATACAGATGAAGGAAGATTGTTCCAGAGTTTACCAGCGTGAGGGATGAAAGAGTGAAGATGCTGGTTAACTCTTGCATAAGGGGTTTGGACAGTATAGGGATGAACATGAGTAAAAAGTCGTGTGCAGCGGGGGCGCGGGAGGGGTGGAGGCATGCAGTTAGCAAGTTCAGAAGAGCAGTCAGCATGAAAATATCGATAGAAGATAGAAAGAGAGGCAACATGGCGGCGGAATTTGAGAGGTAGAAGACTATCAGTATGAGGAGGAGAGCTGATGAGACGAAGGGCCTTAGACTCCACTCTGTCCAAGAGAGCTGTGTGAGTGGAGCCCCCCCACACGTGAGATGTATACTCCATACGAGGGCGGACAAGGCCCCTGTATATGGATAGCAACTGCGCGGGGGAGAAGAACTGGCGGAGACGATACAGAACGCCCAACCTCGAGGAAGCTGATTTAGCGAGAGAGGAGATGTGAAGTTTCCAGTTGAGATTTTGAGTTAAGGATAGACCGAGGATGTTTAGTGTTGAAGATGGTGATAGTTGAGTGTTGTCGAAGAATAGGGGATAGGTGTTTGGAAGATTGTGTCGAGTTGATAGGTGGAGAAATTGAGTTTTTGAGGCATTGAAGGACACAAGGTTCCTTCTGCCCCAAACGGAAATGATAGCAAGGTCTGAGGCTAAGCGTTCTGCAGCCTCCAGCCTGGAGTCGTTTACTTCTTGTTGTGATGGTCTTCTATTGGAAGAAATTGAATAATGCAGAGTGGAGTAGTCGGCGTATGAGTGGACAGGACAGTTTGTTATGGAAAGAAGATCATTGATGAATAACAGGAAGAGAGTGGGTGATAGAACAGAGCCCTGTGGAACACCACTGTTGATAGGTTTAGGGGAAGAACAGTGACCGTCTACCACCGCAGAGATAGAACGGCCGGAAAGGAAACTGGAGATAAAGGAACAGAGAGAGGGATAGAATCCGAAAGAGGGCAGTTTAGAAAGCAAAGACTTGTGCCAGACTCTATCGAAGGCTTTCGATATGTCTAGCGCAACAGAGAAAGTTTCACCGAAACGCCTAAGAGAGGATGACAAAGAGTCAGTTAAGAGAGCAAGAAGATTGCGAGGAGAACGCCCCTTGCGGAACCCATACTGGCGATCAGATAGAAGGTTAGAAGTGGAAAGGTGCTTTTGAATCTTCCGGTTAAGGATTGATTCAAAAGCCTTAGATATACATGAAAGTAAAGCTATAGGGCGGTAGTTTGAGGGATTGGAACGGTCACCCTTCTTAGGCACAGGCTGTACAAAGGCATACTTCCAGCAGGAAGGAAAGGTAGATGTTGATAGGCAGAGACGAAAGAGCTTGACCAGGCAGGGTGTCAGCACGGAAGCACAGTTTTTAAGGACAACAGGAGGCACTCCATCAGGTCCATAAGCCTTCTGAGAGTTGAGGCCAGAGAGGGCATAGAAAACATCATTTGGAAGAATCTTAATAACAGGCATAAAGGAGTCAGAGGGGGGATGAGTAGGAGGAATATGCCCAGAATCGTCCAGGGTGGAGTTCTTACAGAAAGTCTGACCAACGAGTTCAGCCTTAGAGACAGAGGAGACGGCAGTGCTGCCGTCAGGGTTAAGGAGAGGAGGGAAAGAGGAAGAAGTGAAATTGGAGGAGATATTTTTTGGCTAGATGCCAGAAGTTACGGGAAGAATTAGAAGAACCAAGGTGTTGACATTTTCTATTGATAAAAGAAGTTTTGTTAAGTCGGAAAATAGATTTGGCACGATTCCGGGCTGAAATGTAAAGGTCAAAGTTAGCGGGAGTTCGAAGGCTCTGGAACCTTTTGTGAGCTGCCTCTTTATCTTTAATAGCACGAGAACAAACATGATTAAACCAAGGCTTTTTAGCATGAGGAGTAGAGAACGAACGTGGAATGTATGCCTCCATTCCAGAGACAATCACCTCTGTGATGCGCTGGGCACACACAGAGGGGTCTCTCTCCTGGAAGCAGTAATCATTTCACGGGAAATCGTAAAAGTACATCCTCAAGTCGTCCCACCGAGCTGAAGCAAAATGCCAGAAGCATCGCCTCTTCGGTGGGTCCAGATGATGTACAGGAGCAATAGGACAGGAAACAGAAATAAGGTTATGATCGGAGGAGCCCAACAGAGAGAACAGTTTGACAGAGTAAGCAGAAGGATTAGAGGTAAGGAAGAGGTCTAGAATGTTGGGCCTGTCTCCAAGACGGTCGGGAATACGTGTAGGGTGCTGAACCAACTGCTCTAGGTCGTTGAGGATAGCAAAGTTGTAGGCTTGTTCACCAGGATGGTCAGTGAAAGAGGATGAAAGCCAAAGCTGGTGGTGAACATTGAAATCTCCCAAGATGGAGATTTCAGCGAAGGGAGAGTGAGTCAAGATGTGCTCCACTTTAGAATTCAAATAGTCAAAGAATTTTACATAGTTAGTAGAGTTAGGTGAGAGATAAAGAGCACAGATGTATTTAGTAATAGAATGACAATGAAGTCTTAGCCAGATGGTGGAAAATTCAGAAGAGTCAAGGTCGTGGGCACAAGAGCAAGTGATGTCGTTGCGCACGTAGGCGCAACATCCAGCTTTGGATTGAAATTTAGGATAGAGATAGTAGGAGGGAACAGAGTAGAGGTTGCTGTCAGTAGCCTCAAAAACCTGTGTTTCGGTGAGGAAGAGAACTACCTATCTAATCAAAGGTGGAAGATGAAGGACAGAAAAAGCGAAGGCTCCTCCCCACCACCCCATCCTTCCAGCCACAGCTGGCAGAAAAGGAAAACGAACCATGCAGCATGGAAAAACTGCATGGAAGTTATGTAAATTAGGAGTAGGAGTAGGAGTAGGCTATTGGTCTCATCAGCTCCCCTCCTCTTACTGATTGTCTTTTACCTTTAAATCGCTGGGAAAGTGGTGCTTCCTTTTCTATTTTATATTAGTATTTTAATACTAACTGCTCTTCTGAACTCCTTGTGAACTTGCAAACTGCATGCCTTCACCCCTTCCCTGCATCGCCGCACAGAAATCTCTGCTCTAATCTCATTTCTATTCTGACCAAATTGTTAATGCAAAAAGTAGTTAGTATCTTCATTCTTTGATCCCTTGCCCTTGAAAACTCTGGAACAGCCTTGATTCGTTTGCATATGATTCCTCCTACGACTTGCAACTTATCAAAAGGGGAGTGCCCAGACACCTCCTAGACCGTACTTGAGCCCCTGACATGTAACGTCTTTACAGGACCAGTGTGGAGTTTTGTCTTAGAGCTGCCTCCTATGATGTAGTCTTAGAGCTGCCTCCTATGATGTAGTCTTAGAGCTGCCTCCTATGATGTAAAAGAAAAAGCAGGCGTGGTGTCTCCCCAGATTTCTGAGTTGCCACTCTGTTATTTTGTTTGTCCGCCTGTCATCATTTCAACGCGTTATATGACTGGCAAAATCCATTTGCTATTCATTATCGTTATCAGTATACCTTCAACTCTTGGTTGTTTCTTACTTCATGATGATCTTTTTTATGTATTTCAACATTTTTTTCTCCATTCCTCTTTATATACATTTTTCCAAACTTTCTCACTTCTTGTCAGTCACCTCATCATCACCATCACCTTTTTTTCCTCGAATCATCACAAAAATATCCCCTCTTTCTATCACTATAGCATTACAACACTGTAGCGTTATTGGGAAAACAACATTCCTGAATAGATAAATTTATCATTTTTCTACGAGATGTGGCAACCTGTCTCCATGGCAGTGGGGGCAAACGTCGGGCGTCCCTTCCCGTGTTCTGCTCCTCCCCGTGCAGGCGAAGGAAAATGAATGGCTTGCCTTCTCTCGGAGGGTTTCTTCAGCTTACGCTACCAAAGAAAATGTGAAGTTTTGAACTAAAAAAATCGAAGTAAAAATAATTTGATATAAATGAAAGAGGGAAGGCAATGTAAGGGTCGGAGACGCGGTAAAGGACTCGGAGAGCCTTAAGCCGCAAGGTACCTCTTTGGCTTGACGCTGAAGTCCACCTCGTGTCTTGAGGGCCCGAATTCGAATCCCGGGCGGGTCGTCGGGAAAATAATATTTATCCCGAGTAGATTAATTCCTCATGTGCTTCGTGAATTGGTAATCCCACCGCTGCCACCAGAGTGAGGGGGCATTACCAATCCTCGAGGCTCATGAAAAATTGATCTGCACGGGATAGATATTCTTCTCTCAACAACCGCTTGGATTTCGAACCCGGGCCCTTGAGATGCGAGACGAACACTCCAGCACCAAGCCAAAGAAATGCCCCGCGGCTTAAGGTCCTCGGAGTCCTCAGCAGCGTCTTGAACTATTACATTACCATCACCTTTCTTTTCTTCCTCCCACCACAACAGACTCTTTCCTTCTGTTATCACCATCCTCCTCCTTCTTCCAACGGTCACCACTTCAACCACCGTCACTAGTCCACGGTTGCTAGATTATCGTACTCAGTGCCGCGTATTTACCGGGTTCTGGCCCATAACCGTTGCCAAGAAGCACCAATAAACGGTAACCATATATGAAGGCAGTTATTTGGGTGATGAAAGCAGTTTTGGAGCTGGAAATCGTCAAACATAAGAGGCAGAGTACGACAATCTGGCAACGTTGGTCACCACAAGATGTTTCCTTTATTGACGCTATGCCATTGTCTCCATCATCACCACACTGCGACCCCCCCCCCCCCCCCGCCCGTTCTCAATAGTCACACCACCACCACCACCATCATCACCATCATCACACCATCATACCACCTTTTCTTCAGTCCACCATCATCACCTGTCTCAGTTCTTACAACCACCACCACTCACAATAATAACTACAACTACTAATACAACACCATTTATTGCTCCAAGCACCATCACCCGTTCACCTTTGGAGCAGTAAGTAACGGGCTTTTTTTTTTTTTTCATTGTTGTTTTTTTCTTGTTTTTTTACGCCCTTGCACTGTATCCTCCGCTGTAAAATAAATAAATAAATAAATAAAAACTTACACCCTCAACACTGCCACCACCACCACCATCATCATCACTGTTGGCGCCATAATCTCCTTTACCAACCACCATCATCCGCCATCATTTTTCACACCATCACCACCATCATCACCAACTTCCCTTTTTCACTCCACCATCACAACCACCACCACCACTATCAACACAACCACATCTTCCAGCCATCACCATATGCTTCCCTTCATCACACCATCACCCCCGTCACTATCGTCTCCGTCACCATCACCACCATCACCACCACCACCACTATCAACACAACCACATCTTCCAACCATCACCATATGCTTCCCTTCATCACACCATCACCACCATCACCATCCTTTCCGTCACCATCACCTCTTCTGTATCATTTCCCCCTCACCTCGCTACCACCACAACCTCGCCCCCCCCCTATCCTCATCACTCCTCTCCCCCTCCCCCCCTACTCCCACCCCCTCTCCCATCCCTATACTCATCACTCCTCCCCCCCCTCACCCCCACCGGTACTTGACAACAGACGGAAGCTCGCGTTTGATTGAATATATTTCACTCTCCAAATCCATTTCAAATCAGCAGCTGAGGTCGACAAGGGCCAGAATTCCCCTCTCTGCAGCCGCCCCGACGCCCTTACAGCCCCCCGCAGCCTCTAAAAGATCACGTTGGGGCGAGGATTTAACAGATACGATGTGTGTGTGTGTGTGTGTGTGTGTGTGTGTGTGTGTGTGTTTGC
>NC_066578.1:1576878-1621878 GCF_024679095.1 Eriocheir sinensis
TCCATACCTGTTTTTTTTTCTGTTCCCCTTTCTTCCTTTTCTCTTCCTTTCATCTTCCTTTACCTTCCCTTTCCCTGCCTTCCATCTCCCTTGCCTATCGTGTATGTCTCAGCTATTTCTCCTCCCCTTTCCTTACCTTTATCTCCCTCATTCTCCCTCTCCCTTTTCTTGCTCTGCCCCTTATTCCTTTCCCTTCTCTTCCTTTACCTTCCCTTTCCCTGCCTTCCATCTCCCTTGCCTATCGTGTATGTCTCGGCTATTTCTCCTCCCCTTTCCTTACCTTTATCTCCCTCATTCTCCCTCTCCCTTTTCTCTCTCTGTCCCTTATTCCTTTCCCTTCTCTCCCTTTGCCTTCCCTCTCCCTGATTTCTACCTTCTGAAGCTCCCTCACAAACCTTCTCATTCCCCATAACCTTAAAATAGTCCCCCTTTCCTTCCTTTTTCTTTTTCATTCCTTTTTTCACTTTCCCATTTTCCATCCCCCTTTCCTTCCCTTTCTTTACCTTTATCTTCCCTCTACCAGTGTTCCATCTTCTGTACCTCCTTCTTTTATATCTCAACCCTCTTTTCCTCCACCTCTCCTCCCCTTTCTCTCTCCCATTACCTTCCCACTTCTTGCCTTTCACCTCGCGTATCTCCCATTTCTCTCGGAACTCTTAGCCTCTCTCCATTAACATCAGTATTATCTCCCTCATCCTTCTCACTCCCTGCCTTCCACCTCCCTTGCCTCCCTCCTTTCTTTTGCTACACTCTTTCCCCTCCTGCATAACCTTAAAATTTTCTCTCCCTTTGCTTTCCCTTTCTCTGCTCACCATCTCCTTGTGCATTCTTGTTCTCTCTCGCATAGTCTGCAACCTCCTCCCTTTTCCCTTAACCTCGTCAAATTATGGTTTTCTGATGTGTCCTGATGCGATATAGTCTGTTTTGTGGTTATCTTTGCTGGTAGTATTCATAGGAGTGGGATGTTATTCGTATTACTGTTATTACTAGTAGTATAGTTGTAGTGTACTGAGAGAGAGAGAGAGAGAGAGAGAGAGAGAGAGAGAGAGAGAGAGAGAGAGAGAGAGCGAGAGCGAGAAAGACTTTTACCTGTGTTTATAGACATTCGCGTTTAATTAATGAATTAATTAACCAACAGATGCCGTCGCCTCGCCTCCGCATAAGTGATATCGTGAATATTTTGTTTGCGGGAGCGATGGCGCGTTATTTTCTGTTATCTTTTGTTACGGTGTGGAGCAGTTATCTTTGTTAGTGATGTCTTGAGCCATTACCTCGTCCAGTGGGGTCTTGACGCTGTTACCATCATCGTTTTTTAATGTATTTGTTTGTTGTTATTGTTGTTGTTGTACTTATTGCTATTTATATTTTTCTTATTATTGTTATATGTGTCAGTAGTAGTAGTAGTAGTAGTAGAACAATCAGCAGTAGGAGAAATATTAGTAGTAACGATAGTAGTTGTCGTAACAGGTAGGGGTAATAGTTGTAGCAATAGTAGTAGACGTAATTGCGGTAGTAGATAGTTTTTGCAATATTAGAACGTAGTAGTAGTAGTAGTAGTAGTAGTAGTAGTAGTAGTAGTAGTAGTAGTAGTAGTAGTAGTACATGGTTATATTTATAGAACACAGCAGTAAGAGTAAGGGCAAGGCTTTATACTCCCTCTAATAACACAGCAGAGTAACACCTTCCTTCGGCACTTCAACGCACGCATCAGCACCCTATTTTCTCCCTCTCTCCCCACCCTCCCCCTCACCCACCTCCCACTGGGCGAGGTGAGGGCGCCGCACGCCAGCTATTAACCGCTTGTTAGAGGACAGCTCACCGCAATTTGCCGCAGCCGCCGGGCGTGTGATAACGAGGCGCCGCTGCCCTTTCCTCCCTCCCTGCCTGCCTGCCGCTCACTCTCGCTCTCTCCCTCCCCTCGTGCCCACCTTGCGCCGCCCTTCTCTTTGATGCGGAAAGGGAACAGAGAGAGAGAGAGAGAGAGAGAGAGAGAGAGAGAGAGAGAGAGAGAGAGAGAGAGAGAGAGAGAGAGAGAGAGAGACTATATATGAATATATCATATAGGTTATACATTAGAAAACAATGTTGAGTCATTAACCCCCCCCCCCCCACACACACACACATACACCACTCCGATAACTCAGATGATATAGCTCTGCCCTGTCAGGCTCCGGCCTGGCAGGCTGAGGTCGGGATTTTACCGCTGACAGGGAGTGGTCACTATCGCCCCCTGAGCAAGGGAATGGGGTGTGTGGCGTGTGGGCACCGCTGCGTCACCAGCACCCAGAGATCGACTTGAATGAGCCCTGCTCTAATCGGGAGGGTATTTGCTGGCAATGACGAGTCCAGCTCGTGATCATGCCGTGGTGAAACACACATAAGTAGGGCTCTCGCCCTGCGACAGGAGATAAGGGGGAGGCGGCAGTGGGTTGGAGATGGGGCTCAGGAGGCGAGTGTAAAGACAGAAGAGGATGGGGAGAATGGGAGAGGAAGAGGGAAGAGGGAGGGAAATAATATTCATATGACAAGAATTGAGGAGAAAGGAGATGGGAGAGGAAGGAGTGGAAGAGAGAGGAGGAAGGAGATGCGAGCTCGGGCAGGGAGGGAGAGGTTAAGGGAAGGTGTGAAGCCGGGCTGGGGAGAGAGAGGAGGGGTGTTGGGGAGGGAGCGTGGAGGGGAGGGAGTGGTCCGGGGGGGAGGATAGCGTGGCACTGTCCTAAGGCTATGAGATAACAAGAAGGGGGCGAGGGTGCTGTGGGGGAGGGGAGAGCAGGGGGAGGGGGAGGAGGGAGGGATAGCAGGCACCCTCACCACCACCTAATCCCCCCCCTGTTCATGCCCCCAACCCCCTCTTCCCCTTCCACTGCCCCCTCCCCCTCCCCCCCTTCCCCCCGTGTTCCCGTGAAGCCACACCAGCGAGAATATAATAAAAGTTTGCTAGCTTGAAAAAGATGGCGGCGGTGAGGCTAGATAGATAGTGTTGTTGTTGATATTGTTGTTGTTGTTGTTGTTGTTGTTGTTGTTGTTGGCAATGGTAGTAGTAGTAGTAGTAGTAGTAGTAGTAGTAGTAGAAGTAGTAGTAGTAGTAGTAGTAGTAGTAGAAGTAGTAGTAGTAGTAGTAGTAGTAGTAGTAGTAGTAGTAGTAGTAGTAGTAGTTTTAGTTGATGTTGTTTTTGTTGTTGCTGTTGTAGTATTTGTATCGACAGTTGCTACAGCAGAAGTAGTAGTAGTAGTAGTAGTAGCAGTAGTAGTAGTAGTTGTTGTTTTTGTTGTTCATATCGTTGATTTTTTTCTTGTTTTCTTCTTTTTGTATTACTTGCTGCGTGTGCTAGTCATTAATTTCTACTTCATTACGACTTTCATCTTAAAATATTTACATCGACATGAATTTACTTTAGTCTATGCTCTTCGTAACCCGCTACAGTTTTCTCTCACCATTACTTTTCATTACATAACGCATACTTTTTCCCTCCACCATCAACACACACACACACACACACACACACACACACACACACACACACACACACTAGATAATCCCTAATCAGCAGCTCATGACCCCAGGAACCAAAAACGTGTCAGGAACGTGTTAGGCTGGATTGACTCCGAATAATGAGATAGAGTGTGGGGGGGGGGGGGGGGGGGGAAAGGGGGAGGGGGGAGGAGTGAAAGGGGGGAGGAGAGGAGAGGGGAGAAAGGGTGATCATATTCCGTAATGAAAGGGGTTAAAATCCACGTGTGTGTGTGCATATGTGTATGTATGTGTGTGTGTGTGTGTGAGAGAGAGAGAGAGAGAGAGAGAGAGAGAGAGAGAGAGAGAGAGAGATGTAACGGGGAGCAAATTTTAAAGTGCGAGTGTTTACAAAGAGTGGTGCGTTATGTCGAAAGTATTTTTTTTTAGAGCAAATTACTTCGTTTAGTATTATGAATAACGCCTTCTACTTACGCAAAGGATCAGTCGGATAGGAAATCGCTTGGTATTACTACTACTACTACTACTACTACTACTACTACTACTTACTCCTTCTCCTCCTCCTACTACTACTACTACTGCTACTACTACTACTACTACTACAACTACAACAACTTTTTTTTTCCCGCTACATAAATGATACCTCCACCCATGTTTATTTTCCCGACACATAATCATGGAGGGCTCCATAGCTTGGAGGTCATTAGCCCCAACTCTGTTCACTAATGACTGTGGCATCCAACCATATCACAAATACTACCTAGCACTAAATCACCTATCATCTATTACGTCCAGATCCCCCTTTCCTTCCCTACTCAAGACACTCCCGACCCACCCTAATGTCACTCTCCACCACTGTGGCTTCATAGTCCATATTGGAGATGGTGGTGCTTTTGGGCCAGAGTGTCTGGTGCCCCTGAGACATAGGATGGCCGACCTGAGCAGGGAGAACGAGAGGCGACACCTCATCCAGGCGACAACGTGGCTCCTTGGCTGATGCTTCTTTTCTGAGATTAGTTCCGCGAGGCGTGCGTAGAAGCACAACTACTACTACTACTACTACTACTACTACTACTACTACTACTACTATTACTCTCATAACATCGCTAACGACTGCACCATCAACCAGCATTATTATCTTTAAATTAATAACACTTTTTAGACAATCAAACAAAGTTGTGGCTGCTTTTACTGTCAACCACCTTCGCTTCAAAGTCTAGGTCGGCATTATGGGTGGCTTTGGAGGGCCGGTGACCTGGTTCCTCGTAGACAATCCAGTACTGACCTCAGGAGGAAGAAGGACAGGCGACCACACTGCTTCTTGGCTGCTGTTCCTTATCTGCCAATGTTTCGGCGAGTCGCGTGGAGGCCCTGCGTTCTTGGTGCCGTTCATCATACTTCACACTTTGGGGATCGCGGGTGTAGCCTGTGTAGTCACCCATGAGCTACCCGCCGCGATGGAACCCTGAGCGACATTCTGCATTCCTTCCTCGTGTGCTGTACATTTCTACTTATATTTTTTTTTTACGGTAAAGAAGGCAACTCAAGGGCTGAAAAAACACATGCTTGGCGCTCCTCATAATAGATAATAGTAATAAGAGTAGCAGAAAGAGGCTCAGAATCGGTTGGAGAAGTGTTTTATGGTGCCTGTGTTGGCCATTCTACTCGTTCTGAAAACGTCGTGTTCTCACCAATTTGTAGTTTTATTTTTGGAGTCAAACTTGTAAGGGAGGAATTTAATGATCGAAAAATGCAAGTGTTTTGATCCTGACGAAAGGGAAAGGTTATGTATGATTATAGCTGATAGGTTTATATTTAGAAGAGGTACGTTTTAATCACTAGAGAAGACAGAGTTTTATATGCTTAGGGCGGGCAGGTTTTATGCTTAGAAAGGCCAATATTAAGAATTATTAGAGAAGGCAGATGAAATGCGATTGAGGAGATTACGTATGGTTAGTGGAGGAGGGCAAATGACAAGGTAAAGGTGATCAAAACCGGAAAATGTTCAATGCTTAGGAGTAACAAGATGATAGTGTTTAGAGCAGGAGGATGTTCAGTGATTAGGAAAGCCAGGATGATAGTGTTAAGCGAAGATAAGGAGGATGTTCAATGTGTAGGAAAGACAAGGTGATAAATTAAAAGGAAGATGTTTGAGGCTTGGGAGACAAAATGATGGTGTTTAGAGCAGGAGGATGTTCAGTGATTAGGAAAGCCAGGATGATAGTGTTAAGCGAAGATAAGGAGGATGTTCGATGTGTAGGAAAGACAAGGTGATAATGTTAAAAGGGGGATGTTTAAAGCTTAGGAGAGACAAAATGATGGTGTTTAGAGCAGGAGGATGTTCAGTGATTAGGAAAGCCAGGATGATAGTGTTAAGCGAAGATAAGGAGGATGTTCAATGTGTAGGAAAGACAAGGTGATAATGTTAAAAGGAGGATGTTTGAAGCTTAGGAGAGACATATTGATGATGTTAAAAGGACGAGGATGTTCGATGTGTATAGGAAAGACAAAATAACGGTGATTCGAGAAGCAGGATGTTCAATGCTTACAAAAAAAAGAAAAAAAATGGTGATTACAGAAGTCAGATATTCGTGTTTAAGAAAGACAAGAATGATTATGATGAGAGAAGGCAAAGGCTTTATCGAGTGCCTTACCAATAGAAAGAAGGAAGGAAGGAGGGTTAGGAAAGAAGGAAAGAAGGTCAGGAAAAGCAAGATTATGAACTATCAGAGAATGCAAGTGTTTTCTCCTCCCGAAATTGACCTCTCTTTTTGGCCACTCCTTTGACCTCTATTCAGGAGCAGTAAGTAGCGGGCTTTTTTTTTTATATTTTTCTTTACCCCTTGAACTGTCTCCTTAGCTGTAAAAAGAAAAAGTAGCTTTATCATTAGTGAAGGGAAGTGCGCTCTATTTAGGAAAGACAGGATGATGCATGATTATAGAATTTTCATCATATAGTACTAAAGGGACAGTATTTTTTTTATTATTATTTATTGGAGAGGTCAGCGTCAGTGTGTTTATGGACGGTACTGGAATATAACAACTCCTTTCTCTCGGCAGGTTGTTCTCGGGTGCTGGAACGTCCTCGCCTGCCATGGGTGAGTGTGTGTGCGTGTGCGTGTGTGTGTGTGTGTGTGTGTGTGTGTGTGTGTGTGTGTGTGTGTGTGTGTGTGTGTGTTTTATTTGTGTCAATGTGTATTATTTGTCATCTTGTGTGTTTGTGTTCTATTGTGTGTCATCTTCTATGTGTATATATAGTTGTGCTTTTGTGTGTCATCTTCTATGTGTAGTTGTGCTTTTGTGTCATCGTGTGTGTGGGGGAGGGGTCGGCTGGCCTGTGCGTGGGCGTGTCGGGCTCAGTCAAAGCCTCAAGGGAATGAAGCAGAAACAGGAAATGCATTTATTGGGTTCACTCCGTGGCGGTCATCACATAGAGGCAGGTGCTCATTCAGCATTAAGGTGGAGTGTTGCGCCTTTGTCTGTACACCTTGCAGAACAACTGACGCGTGACTGAGAGGGTTAGGCTCAGGGGATGAAAAGAACGGCGAGATGAAAGACTTAGGGTCGAAGTATAAGACATTTCGCCGACCAAGAACACCTATTTGACAAGGCTTCCGTAGGAGTTTTGGGCATTTCCAGGAGTAGTTTTATGACCCTGGTGGTAGTGTGACCTTTCTTCTGTATCGTGAACCAAGGCCGTATTACTAAACATATCGCCGCCCAAGAACACCTATTTGACAAGGCTTTCGTAGGAGTTTTGGGCATTTCCAGGAGTAGTTTTATGACCCTGGTGGTAGTGTGAACCCTCTTCTGTACCGTGAACCTAAAGAAACACTCATTAGAACCTGATTGATCCCCTCTTTGACCTTTGTAAATAGATGATGTGAGAAGGGAAAGTATCTTATAATACCGACCTTTGTGATTTAACTGAGTGTCGGTGTTCGCTATGCAGAAGTGTGGACTCTCAACAAAATCTCAGTTACCGCATCTGCATTATTCGAGACGAGAGTGTGAGCACGGGGACGCGGACCTGCAAACCTGTCACTGTATCCTCTACAAAATTTAAAGTTTCTGCACCAACATGGGGAGGCGGTGGTCGAGTGGTCATCGTGCGGACGTGGTGAGCCCGAGGACCTTGGTTCCCACCTATAGTGAAACCAAATTGTCGAGTCCGTTTTGGCGTTGGCTCCCGCGGGTCCATTTCTCCCCTCTGCTCTGCCACACAGTCCCAACACCTATTTTTTCCTCTCATATGTTACCTATAGCTTACATATGAGAGGGAGAGATAGGTGTTGGGACTGTGTGGCAGAGCAGAGGGGAGGAAAGGACCCGCGGGTGCCTACGCAAGACCGGCCTCGACATATTTGGAAGACTATAGTCCCACCGAAACACGCTGACTATTCAACTTCGGCCGAGTGGCGGAAGACTACCCACACGCTGCCCAGATCTTTAATCACCTTCAGCGACTTCCTCCAAGAGGAGCACCGTGGGGCATCATGGACCCAGCAAGAGTCATACACCACGGGAGTCACTATAAATAAAATACGCCCGCGCCACTTACGGGCTGGGTTCGTCCAAGAGACCCCTCCAGACAGCCTATAGACAGCACGGAAAAAAAATCGACTTTCATTGACGAAGAAGTCAAAGAGTTGTATGAGAATGTTTAAGTGGGAGAGGGCAAAAAACTTATTACTCGATAGTCACGCGAAACTTTAACGCTAACACCAAAGTAGGGACAAAAAATGTTAGCGAAACAGCGACGTGTGATTTTGTACAAGAGAGGAGAGATCTACTTGTTGGATTTTCGGAGAGAGATAGTCTGAGTCATTAACACATTAGACATGGCGCCACTATAAACCATTGCCTGCGCCACGACGGGCTCGGACCGACCTTCAGGGCCCAACGCCTACCGGCGCTATGGGCCACTTGCAAAAAAACAAAACAAAAACAAAAAAAAAAAAACAAGACAAGAAAAATGAACAGAAAATGTGCCTGGAGAAACAATCCTGGAGAAACAAAAATTAAACTTACTATATTTCTTCTGAAAATCAGGACATATTGAGGCTTGTAACAGTACTAAATCAGTCAAATCCACTGACTTCCGTTTGGCAAGCTGTAAAGCAGGTAAAGCAGAGGAAAAGTTAATCATTATGAAACCCTTCAGTATACTCGTACTTGTAGTCAGGCTGAAGAATTTAATCGAAAAATTCAGAACGAATTCTCATATCTACTTGATAGGGTAAAGTTGGGGCATACCTTACACCTGGTCGTTTCTGCGGTGCTCATTTCCGTCACATCGACCCTTTGAGCCTGTGGTGGGAGGGAACCATTTTTCCCGGGACACAGATCCAGTGTGACAGCCAGGCTACCTCACTTTACCTTCCTCAGGTTTTCTCAGGTACCCATTTGCTAACCGGAGGGGAGGGTGAACAACTGGATGAGCCGCACGCCAACTGCTCGGGCCAGGATTCGAACCCATGCCGGCGAATTCATAGCTACTCACGGTAACCAATCCACCTCGGAGGTTGAAGGATACATAGAGGAAGAAACAGGGGAAAGGCGACAATGAACAGTATCAACAAACAAAGAAAACAAAATATCATAATTAAACGCAAAAATATGAAAGAAAGAGCAAAGGGGAATGGAATAGTTGGCGGAAGTGACAGATTTTGTAATCAAATCATGGGTTGGTGTTGGAGGTCTGTTACCTCCATTATTTGACGCACACGTCAGCGCGCACACTCTGAAAAAAAAGAAACATTGTTCAAAATCTCAGGCATTCTTTTTTTAATTCCGCTTCTTTGAGTACATAAAATTGATGAACAAATTACTACTACTACTGCTACTATACTACTACTACTACTACTACTACTACTACTACTAATAATAATAATAATAATAATAATAATAATAATAATAATAATAATAATAATAATAATAATAATAATAATAATAATAACAGTAATAATAATTATAATGATAATGTAAGAGCAATGTGATATTGTGTCAACAATATAGTAATAATATTGTTGGTGATGATGATAATATTGATAATAATAATAATAAGAAGAAGAAGAAGAATATTATTATTATTATTATTATTATTATTAATAATAATAATAATAATAATAATAATAATAATAATAATAATAATAATAATAATAATAATAATAATAATAGCTATAATACCAATTTTAGAACAATAACTGCTATTGCTACTTAACTTTCACGTTTCATAATTATTATCAGTAATACTATTTGTGGTAGAAGCATTTTTATGATTTTTGTCACTATTATTGTCGCCATCATGATCATTATTTTTTCTTTCTATTATTTTCTATTAATATTTCTTATCAGAGCAAACAAAATAGAAAATTCAATTCTCTCTCTCTCTCTCTCTCTCTCTCTCTCTCTAAAGAACACGGAGCCTCGCCCTCTCTCTAATGGCGGCCGCGTTAACAATTACACACCACAAAGGGTTCACGGCGGCGCGTCCGAACCTGCCCGCGAGCCCCAGCGACACTTTCTTCCTCGCCTTGTGTTCTGTCCCCGCGTGACGGCGCCGCGGCTCTCCTCACGCTGAAGACCCACGACGGCGATGCAGGCCTTGCCCGTTGGTGCCACGCGGTCTTCGTCAGGGCTCAGGGGCTGGACAGGGCATGGGAGTGACAAGACGAGGTGGAGTCCGTTGGAGCCGAGGTCGGGGCCGGGGAATGAGACGGCAGTGTGGCTGAGCAAAGCAGTGGAATGAGACGCGTTAATGAGCGGCAGCCAGAGAGTGGGAGGACGATTTTTCCCTCCCTGCGGGTCTTTTGAGCGGGACTAAAGGACCGCCTGCCCCGGGAGCCTGCGGGGCCGAGCGGGCCTCCTGCCTTTACCGGGAAGGAAGGGGACGCGAGGATACGTGTTTATTCATTATATTTAAATGGATACACGTTCGGTGCGCGTGGAAAGTAATGATGCTTCATCGAGGACAAAGCCGCTGACTGCCTTGAAAACGGCAAGAAAAATTCTGTCGAATGCATGTTTTGGCCGCAGCAAGCATTGGCGGCACTCATGCTGTACTAATACTGTACTAATGCTGTACCAATGCTGTATGGTGCCGGAGATCGATTTTCGATCCAAGATTTTTTTCATGATTCTTTGTATCACATTAACCGTCTTTAGCATGGCTTCCGTCCACCCCAACCATTGTGATGTTTTAAATGATTCCATCGCGTGAGTGGTGTTACAAGTCCTCACATACCTGGTCATGAACTGGCATTGCGAAATATCTTACACTCTTACTAATCGCAAATCTTAAGTTTCATAACAAAAAAGTAAGTTCCTTGGTGCCAGTCGTCGCCCACCCAGCAAACGGTTCTCTGCTCCTCCGGCACCAACAAAGCTCAGCGTCAGTAACACCGCCGGTCGCTCGTCACTCCACGGCAGCACGGCTGACTAACGCCTTAACTCTATCTCAAGTGACGATGGTGTGAGAGAATACCTCAGTTCTCAGCAGTCGTCGTCCACAGCTCAAGAGGGCGTCACATTGCCTCACTACACTCCTGACACGTGCCTAGCCTCTCCTCCGGCGTGGCGGCGCAGATGCAGCGTGACACAATGATCCTCATCAGCTCAAGATTACCGAAACTCAAAACACTTCCGAGGACTCAGCTTCTACAACAGAACTCAGGGAACTGGATTGTGACAAAAGCAAAAAATTATCCTAATGGAAGCACATCTCAATATGAACGGTTGCTCTGTACACCCCAAGAGAAAGATATTGAAGAATCCAATGGGATACTATGAACTACAAAAGGAACATTTGTACATAATAAACCTGCTCTTTGACCTTGTGATGTCATGTTCAAAAGCATACAGTGTGTCAAATATATTGGGAGTTTCAATATCGTAAAACCGTAGATTCTCCCTTTGCTGCAGCAAAACAACAATCATCGTACGCCAAGCCATTCTGCTTTAAAATTTCTTGACGTGACGTGACCACCGCTGTTTTGAACTACGCTACCAAGGTATGTGAAATTTTTAAGACATCAGTGTCCTCGCCACATGTATGAACAGACTGTGTTGATTCATCTAGCAAGCCTCTACACACCTGTACTTTGGTCTTGGCCCAGGAGATCTGGAGTGCCATGGATGGGTATCGCCTATTCGTGCAGGGCCTCGAAATCCATCACCAGAACCTGCAGCGACTTCTCGAAGATTACTGCATCATCGGTAATAACAAGGCTGATGCTTTACCAGATGCTCCACAGTCATTTTGGCCTACAACTCTGCTTGATACCCAGGCCATACAAACGTTGAAAAGTGATGGGGTAAGGACGCAACCGCACCCTGTTTACAGAAAGGAAGCTGGGTACCCCCTACACTCCCCACAGTCTGAGCACTGGCCGGCCAATCAAGAGATCAACGATCCTTACAAGAATCCGTTGGAGTCGCGGGACACCCCACAGTGCCTCACGATGTAATGAATCAAACAAATTCTGGAGGCTGACATACGCTGTTATCCTTTCCTGTCCAAACGCACGTCGGCGCTCCACCGTTACGCGAAGTGCTTGGATACGGTCAGCTGTCGACTTACCAGACGTGAACCCAGACTACCCAGGTCTCTGCAGCTTCAGCAGCTGGCTGCGAATCCGTATGAACATTAGATGGGCAAGCTCATTGCCTTGCACACTGAACAGTGTAATAACGCGGTAGTTGTTGCAGTGCTGACGGTCCCCTTTTCCTTTCCAGTTAGGGACGATCAGCTCCCTCTTCCAATAAGGAAGAACGGCACCAGTCAAGTCAAGACTGGCAGTCAAGACCGCATGCAGTCCATGGGGTCACACCCCTGGCTCGAAGCAGATCTGCACTGATATTCCAAAAACCTGTTGTTGGGCTGGGATGTGGTCAGTCTCATGAGCTACTCCTCGAGCATTGCCATACCATGTTCATTGATCCAACTCTGGTCGCTGATATAAACATGCAGTTCTCAACTTTCTGAACTTGAGGAACGAGCTGTTGGTATTCCTGGTGTCTGAGCCACGAGGACCAACACATAACTCAAAGTCAGCGAGCGAAGTACATTGGAAGATTAGGTGTACAGACGAGGGCAACCAATAGGATCGCTCTTGCCGAGTTTGCCCTACGGAAAAACACTTGGTGCCTAAAATGTTTTGTGGCGAGAAACTGGGCCTCCGAGAGAAACGGATGGAGTGTTCGAGTTCCCTAACTGCTTCATGAATGTGAATTAATCCAAATCATTTATGATGGAAGGCAGATCGCAAACGTGAAATCTTTGCGGTAAACAAATATAAACTTGCTAGCTGTGAGTGCACCTAATTCTTTCTCACCATTGTTGTTTTACGCGTGGAATAAGCACCCGTATCCATGAGGTAATCGGAACACAAATGATATATAAACACAATCGACCGCTACTTCTCCCGTCCTAACATTTGGCAAGGCAGAGACTCAGCGCCTGGGTTGAGAGCATTGGGTTTAGAGACATATCACCTTGTCTGTGTGGTAAGGACGTCGATGAAGTTCTCTCTCTCTCTCTCTCTCTCTCTCTCTCTCTCTCTCTCTCTCTCTCTCTCTCTCTCTCTCTCTCTCTCTCTCTCTCTCTCTCTCTCTCTCTCTCTCTCTCTCTCTCTCTCTCTCTCTCTCTCTCTCTCTCTCTCTCTCTCTCTCTCTCTCTCTCTCTCTCTCTCTCTCTCTCTCTCTCTCTCTCTCTCTCTCTTATTGTTGTTGTTGTCGTTTCTTTTCTACTTCTGCCTTTCCTTCTTCCTTTTCATCTTCTTCCTTTTCTTCCTTTTCTTCTTCCTTTTCTTCCTTTTCTTATTCCTTTTCTTATTCCTTCTTCCTTTTCTTCTTCCTCTTCTTCCTTTTCTTATTCCTTCTTCCTTTTCTTCTTCCTTTTCTTCCTTTTCTTCTTCTTCTGCTTCTTCTTCTTCTTCTTCCTCTTCTTCAAATTATCATCATTATTATCACAACGTATTCATAACACATCAGACAGCGCTTGATTGAATTACAGCGTCACAAAGAAAGCCACGTTAAATTTATAATGTTCTCATCGTTTTTATTCTGTACCTTTCTGCCGTATACGTGAATATCCCCAGAAAATATTTATAACAACTCTCTCTCTCTCTCTCTCTCTCTCTCTCTCTCTCTCTCTCTCTCTCTCTCTCTCTCTCTCTCTCTCTCTCTCTCTCTCTCTCTCTCTCTCTCTCTCTCTCTCTCTCTCTCTCTCTCTCTCTCTCTCTCTCTCTCTCTCTCTCTCTCTCTCTCTCTCTCTCTCTCTCTCTCTCTCTCTCTCTCTCTCTCTCTCTCTCAGTCGCCGTTCCCTTCCTACCCCCTCCGATGCGCACTCTGATGTTCTTTCACTTATCAGTTTATCTAATTACCTTCCCGCTGGTCTTTTATACAAATGTCAACGCAAATCGGGAACGGTCTGGTCTACCTCCCTCCCTCCCTCCCTCTCGCTCTCCCCTCCTCTCCTCCCTCTCCCTCTTTCGCTCCCCATCCCTTCCCTTCTCTTCCTGTCCTTCCCTCCCGTCACGCTCCACCTCCCACCTATTGCCATAACTGGAGCGTCGCTTTTTCCTCCTCCTCCTCTTCCTCCTCTTTCCCCTCCTCTTCCTTTCCGCCTCCTCCTTTAACTTCGCCTCAAGAAACTCACGACGCAGCTCAGAGCGACGCCTGAGTTTGCCAAGGGTGGCGGTGACGGCGCCGTGTGTGTGTGTGTGTGTGTGTGTGTGTGTGTGTGTGTGTGTATGATGAGGTAGAGGAGTGTGGGGGAGGCTGGCTGGGGAGGGGGGCGGCTGGTAGGGGGGGAGATTCGGGGGTCGAGGGAGTAATTGAGTCTCACGCCTGTCGTTTGTCAGGTGGGGGCCGTCAGAGCCACCTGCACCTCCCCCGCTGCGCGATGCTACCTGCAATTACTGCCCCCGGGGCGCGGCCGCGTGCCCTCCCTTCCCGGGGGAGCGCGCGGCCGTCAGGGGTTTGGGGAACGATTTTGGGGTGTTTGTTTTTCTTTGATTTGTTTACTTTCCTTTACGTTGTGTTGTTGACGCTGGTCATCTGTGTGTGTGTGTGTGTGTGTGTGTGTGTGTGTGTGTGTGTGTGTGTGTGTGTGTGTGTGATTTATGTGTTTTACGGAATGATTATATTGACCAGCAGTGTTACAACTTCTCACCACCTTCCCATTCACCGTTACCCGTCATGGAAGTACATATCTTGAATTAATTTTCTTATCCATAAACACAATCATCAAAGACGACTGTACTGTTATCCCGGACTGTGAACATCGCCATCATTGCTGTGACCGGAAGCCATTCAGGTATTCATGAGAGGGAACGAAAAAAAATGTGATACTAATACATCGAGAGACTTAAGGAAACGAATGACGGGCTCAAAGCTGCAAAATCGCCATGTTTGGGTCACATCACATTTTCCGCAAAAAAATCAAAAGAACAGTGACCTCGCAAACCTTTAGATAAGGTATTTAGGAAATCCATTGACAGTGTAGCATATATTACGTTTAGGGAAAATAACCAGTCTTGTTTATTTGTAAAAAAAAGGTGATAAACCAAAAAAAGTTTAATGACAACCTCAGCTGTCTATGGCTCACTGATCTTGTCGCTCAGGAGGAAAGGCATACAAACGGTTTACAGACTATTCAAATTTTACCTTAACACTGACAAGCTGAAACAATTAAGTGTGTAAAATACTTGTGAAACAGAATGATGAAAATGTACAGAATCATAATAGGTATTAATGTAAATTAGTTATAACCCCCCCTCCCTATATATATATATATATATATATATATATATATATATATATATATATATATATATATATATATATATATATATATATATATATATATATATATATATATATATATATATATATATATATATATATATATATATATATATATATATATATATATATATATATATATATATATATATATATATATATATATATATATATATATATATATATATATATATATATATATATATATATATATATATATATATATATATATATATATATATATATATATATATATATATATATATATATATATATATATATATATATATATATATATATATATATATATATATATATATATATATATATATTCAAATGATTTCCAAGTTTATAAATAAAAAGAATTATCTTCATTGAAACTGAAAAAAAAATCTTAACTTTAGAAAAAATCCAAGACCTACTCTTTGTTACTCAGTGCATTATACAAGTTAATTACAAACCTAATGGCTGTTGACGAAGTGGCGGGACCATCACAGAGTCATGTGAGGCCTCCGTGATGAAGTGGTTTACACGTCTAACTACGAGTCCGCGGTTCCGAGTTCGATTCCGACCCCTGGCAGTCGGCCTGTACCTGGGGAGGTAAACTGTGGCAATCCCGGATGTCACATTGGCCTTGTGTCCCGGAGTGGTGGTGTTTGCCCACCATATGGTCAAGGGTCAGTGAGACGGAGATGGGCACAGAAGCAACGAAAAACTTAACGTAAGCTCCCAACTTTAGCCTCTTTTTACATGTTGATATTCTGCAATATATCAGAGCCTTTGAAAGTAATGATCTGACGTGATAAAAGAAATGCTAAAACAATAATTAGGGATTCAATGGCGAAGCTGGCCTTCCATTCTGAACACCCAATTCATTGCCTGACCTGTGAAATGGAATGACATTTTAAGGGAAAATTCCCTATCTTGAAAAACATTTGAACCATTTATGTCAATTGCTTGACAATATAGCCAACAGTAAATTTAGTAATAATGTATGAAACATCATTGAAACCACAAGCATTAGTTTTAACAAATGAAATCACATTCACGATTGAGAGTTCTTCAAGTGGCTGAACACACAAGATCAAGCGGGCGTCCTACAGACACACTTGTTGATGGAGTTTTGGGGCGTTGGCTACTTTTTTGTTTGGCTTTATAGTAGATATTGAAGTACATAAAGGTTGTTTACTTAATGGGCTTCCCTAACCTCATATCCTAGACATCTGATGTGTTAAATACATCTGTTTACATTTTCTTTACAACTAAGTACACTGCTAATAGCTTGGCAAGTAGTGTCCCATGCATGTTTGAGATTGCCTCGACTTGAAGCGAATCTTATCAGTATTAGTTATCTCTAGGGTGTTTTAACATAACATTTCAATTAAAGTTTTATTTATTTATTTATTTATTTATTTATTTATTTTTTCTTTTTTTTTACGCCGCGGTCTATTGCACTGGTAGGCTTCTTCCTGGTAGGTCCTGATGGTTTGCCCAGCCCGTTCTGGCGCAGGCGAGTGTTTATAGTGGCGCCATCTTGTGTTGGCTCATGCTGCTCCCCGGAACTCATCTTTGAGCCTCTCTTTGGAGAGGTTATCTAGAGCCCAGGTTGATGGGTGGTCTTCAGGCCAGCATGTGGGTAGTCTTAGGCCACTCGGCGGTGACTGAAAAACCTCAGCTGTGCGGCGGCCAGGATTCGAGCCCGCGTCCCTCCTGGAGCTCCTGAACGCGGGGCCGTCACGAGGGAGGCCATTTAAACGCTAAACGATACATTTTTTTTCCTCTTCAACTGTATTTAATGCCTGTGGTCATGCACGGGAAACATATTGAAGTTATACCGATGATTGACTTCACAGAAAATTCTTCTTATTTATCTTAAGGAAAAATAAGTCAAATGAATGTCTTGAGCATCCTTAACATTGCCCTCATAACAGTCTGTACCAAAACAATTGTTGCTGATATTCTCTACAGTCTCATTTATTCCTGTTATTTATTCTGTGTAGTATCATGTGTTGAGTATAGTATCTGCTTTCGCAATTTTAATGAGAGACAACTAAGAAATGGTCACTTGCATCATTAAGAAAAAGTATATAAATTACCGAAGATTCTTTCTATATTAGATTTCCAGACGTGATCTTAAAATGAGATGAAAAGGGATGTAAGAGAAAGAAGAAAAGGAAAACGAGATGAGATGAAGAGGTGGAGAAGGAGGATGCTGGGGAAGGAAGAGGTAGAGGATTAGGAAGAGGAAAGTTACAAGGGGTAGGAGGAGGAGGAACTAGAAGAGGAGGAGAAAATAAAAGAAAACAAAAGCAAGGGGAAATTTTAAAGGGGAAGGCATTACAACTTTAAATGATATAAAAACAACATATAACAGAAATAAGACACAACATTGATGAGCAGCGAAGAGCAGATATAATTACGCATTCATATATCAACATTGAAGTCCCGTAATAGATAATGTTTGTATAATTTCTGGTGAAGAATAGAGTAATTAATCGATTCAAATTATAAATGAATATATGTTGCCTTCTGGGGTCAACAAATCGTAGCAATAAAATGGTTTCCCTTACCGCCACTGACCTCAGAAAAACCCACGGAAATACCCACAGCTCCTACGAAAGCCTTATCAAATGTGGGTATATGGGCGCCTGAAATGTTTATGACCTATTTCAATTATTTCTAAAGGCCAGAAAGGAAATCAATCGGGTTCTAATGAGTGTTTTTTAGGTTCGTGGTACAGAAGAAAGATCAAACTACCACTATCGTCATATGAGTAACCATGGAAATACACACAACTCCTAAGAAAGCCTTGTCAAATGTGTGCGCTTGGCCGACGAAATATTACAGACCCGTTTCAACTATTTTCAAAGGCCAAAAAAGAGATCAATAGGGTTTTAATGAGTGTTTTTTTAGGTTGGTGGTACAGAAGAAGGCTCAGACTACCACAGAGGTCATAGGGATATCCACGGAAATACCCACAACTCCTACGAAAGCTGTATCAGATGTGTGTGTTTGAAGACCTGTTTCAACTAAGTATTTCCAGAGACCAAAAAGGAGATCAGTCGGGTTCTAATGAGTGTTTTTAGGTTGGTGGTACAGAAGAAGGATCAAACTACCTCAAAGGTCATAGGAATATCCACGGAAATACCCACAACTCCTACGAAAGCCTTGTCAAATGTGGGTGCTTGGTCGACGAAATATTAAAGATCTATTTTAACTATTTTCAAAGGTCAAAATGGAGATCAATCGGATTCTAATGAGTGTTTTTTAGGTTCATGGCACAAAAGAAGGGTTAAACTATCACCACGGCCATAAAACTACCCACAGAAGTACCCAGGAATCTTGCGAAGGCCTCGTCGAATGTGTGTGTGTGTGTGTGTGTGTGTGTGTGTGTGTGTGTGTGTGTGTACGTTTGGGTGCCGAAATGTTTGAGAATATGGATCAAAAATAGCTCGCCCTGTCTCAAGCTCTACATATTACCGTACTTATCTCTTTCCATTTCCTTCCAGTGGTGCCAGATTATCGTACTCAAAACATCATATATCCTTTTTTCTCACCCACAGCTACTTCCAAACTCCACCAACGGTTAACAGTATCAATGAAAGCGTTTATGGCATATCGGTAGTTGTGAAGGGTGACATTTTTTTAGCCTGGAAGTGATAAATGCAATCTCTGAGTACGATAACATGGCACCACTCTTTCCTTCCGTTCTGGACTCTCGTACTGCCTAATTTTGCTGGAACAGAACTAAGCGGGATTTTTGTTTCCTCTTTTTGTTACTCTTGAACTGTTTCCATGGCGGTATATATATATATAAAAAATGTGTGTTCTTGTGTAGCACCATCACTACCACCACCACCACCATTACCACTTCTCTCACTACCATTATCACCAATATCTGAATCACCACCATCATCACCACCATCACCACTACCCATTACTTTCACCATCATCATCACCAATTCTTGAAGCACCAAAATCACCAAGTAACATCACCACTACCAACAACCCAACCACCACCACCACCGCCGCCGCCACCGCCAGCTCAGGTGACACGCGGGCCCTCATCACGGACACACATTTACCTGGCTAATCAATTGCTCTCACTAATCACACGGCAGCCTCGTTTCTGACACAACCTTCCCCACCACCCCGTCATGTCCTTCTCCTCCTCCTCCTCTTCCTCCTCCTCTCCCTTTCTCGTCTCCTCTTTCTCCTTCCCTTCCCTTTCCTTTCCCTATTCGTTCTCTTTGTCCTCTTCGTCTCCTACTTTCCCTCTTCCTCTTCCTTTTCCTCCTCCTCCTCTCCTCTCTCTTCCTCCACTAGTTTTTTTTTTTTTCATTGTTCCTTGCTTTTTTTCACCTACCTTGCTTCTTCTTTCCCTCTTCATCTCCCTCTTCTCAGACTGTCTATTTTTCTTCTTTTCCTCGTCTCCTCCTCTTTTTCTTCCTCCTCCTCCTCTTCCTCCTCTTACACCTTTCCCATCTTGCCCTTTCTCCTATTCCTTTTCTTCTCCCATCCTTCCTCCTCTTCCTCCTCCTCCTCCTCCTCCTCGTTATCAATTCTCCATCTCTTTCTCTTCCGCTCCCTTAACTTTATCTCACGTCCTCTTTCCTCTTTCACCACGATTAAGCTATTCGTCGAGTCGCTACAAATGATACCTTTTACACAGGAGGAAATTGTATTCGTGTTTTTTTATCGGGAATTATGTAAAGGCTTCTTATATCCGTTTTTTTTATTTCATCGTCATCCTTTTCCACTTCGTCATGCGGCCCTTCAACCTTCTCCACTTTCTCCACTTTGTCATACGGACCTTCAACCTTCTCCACTTTCTCCACTTTGTCATACGGACCTTCAACCTTCTCCACTTTCTCCACTTTGTCATACAGCCCTTCAACCTTCTCCACTTTCTCCACTTTGTCATACGGACCTTCAACCTTCTCCACTTAATCATACGGCTCCTGTTTATCCTTCCTTCTCCCTTCCTCTCCACTTGCTCTTCTTCCTTCCCCCTACACCTCATCCTTTCACCTTTCCTTCTTCCTCCTACTTTCTTTTCCTTTTTCTCTTATTCATTCCCCTTGTACTCATCCTTGGCCTCTTCATTTTGTTTTTCCTCTAACTCATTTTTCTTCATCGTCCTCTTACTCCTCTTCCTTTTCATCCTTCACTTCGTCATATTCAAACTCATCATCCTTCTCTCTCCCTCCTAATTCCCTCCACTTCCTCCTCTTCCTCCTCCTCCTCTTTCTCTTATTCATCCTCCCACATATGCTCTTATTTTCAAACATCTCAGGGCCTTCACACCCACATCTGATAGGGCTTTCGTAGAGGCTGTGTCAGTGTTTCCATGGGTGGTTTTGTAAGCCTAGTGAGAATTTGCCAAGGCTTCTTCTTCTCCTTTTTTTTTTTACATCAAAGGACACGGCTCAAGGGCAACAAAAAGAGTACAAAAAAGCCCGCTACTCGCAGCTCCCACAAAAGTAAAAAATAAAGAGTACCCAAAAGAGAGGTCAATTTCGGATGGAGAGGTGTCTTGATACACTCTTCTTGAAAGAGGTCAAGTCATAGGCAGGAGGAAATACAGACAAAGGAAGATTGTTCTAGAGTTTACCAGTGAAGGGGATGAAAGAATGGAGATGCTGATTAACTCCTGCATAAGGGGTTTGGACAGTATAGGGATGAGCATGAGTAGAAAGTCTTCTGCAGCGGGGCCGCGGGAGGGGGGGAGGCATGCAGTTAGCAAGTTCAGAAGAGTAGTCAGCATGAAAATATCGATAGAAGATAGAAAGAGAAGCAACATGGCGGGGGAATTTAAGAGGTAGAAGGCTGTCAGTAAGAGGAGGAGAGCTGATGAGACGAAGAGTCTTACGGCTGTAGTATTAATCTTCCCCATTCCCTTTCCGTCCCCATCCCCATACGCGGGTCTGGGGTATGTGTGAACCGCCCCATCCCCTCCCCGTCCCCGGCAGGCCAGACAAGATCAACCCGCAGGTCATAATAATGTTGGCAGCACTTTCAAACCAATAATTACAGAAAACGAGATAAATAATGCATTTTTCACACACCATTGTATTCATATACATTATATATCATAAAACAAAACGATAGCGTTGTTGATCTACATGTAAATAACTGGTAACGCGGGTAAGTTAATTTATGAGACAGGTTGGTATCCATGACTGGTCACACACACCCGGCCAGCCACACCAGGGTTGCCAGGTCGTGTCATTGGTGGCATTTTTGTCTTAAATCAAGGTGGTCGCCAAGAAATGCCCTTTTTTATGGTATATGTTAACTATTGGTATAATAACGCCATATTTAGTCATCTATCTGCCGTCTTTTGCCATTTTTGGGGCAATTATAAAGGAATCTTCAGGAATAACTGTATGTTTACAATCGAATGGAAACACAAGAGTCTTTACAAACTAAAAGAAATATATTAACTTCAGCAAAGTTTGCGATACAATATCAGTCATAGAAATATTCTGATACTTTTCAATATATTTTCTTCTATAATAACAAATAGAACACTATTTATGCATGAAATATACGAAGGGGAACCTAAAGATGTCCTGCCTCGCACCCCGCGGAGTCAACACTTTTTCGACCCCATCCGCTCTCTCTCCAGTAGTGTTAATCAACCCCAACCCCCGGGGACGCTTAAAACTGCGGGTCGCAGCCAAGGAAAAGGGATGGGATGGGAACGGGAATGGGGGAGATTAATACTACGGCCGTTAGACTCCACTCTGTCTAGGAGAGCTGTGTGAGTGGAGCCCCCCCATACGTGAGATGCATACTCCATACGAGGGCGGACAAGGCCCCTGTATATGGATAGCAACTGCGCGGGGGAGAAGAACTGGCGGAGACGATACAGAACGCCCAACCTCGAGGAAGCTGATTTAGTAAGAGAGGAGATGTGAAGTTTCCAATTGAGATTTTGAGCTAAGAATAGACCGAGGCTGTTTAGTGTTGAAGAAGGTGATAGCTGAGTGTTGTCGAAGAATAGGGGATTGTGTCGAGTTGATAGGTGGGGAAACTGGGTTCTTGAGGCGTTGAAGGACACAAGGTTCATTTTACCCCGATCGGAAATGATAGCAAGGTCTGAAGTTAAGCGTTCTGCAGCCTCCAGCCTGGAGTCTTGTAATTCCTGTTGTGAGGGTCTTTTATTGAAAGAAGTCGAATAATGCAGAGTGGAGTCATCAGGGTATGAGTGGATAGGACAGGTTGTTATGGTAAGAAAAATGCTCATGAGAACCCGACTATTTTCCTTTCTGGCCTTTGGAAATTGTAGTGAGAACCGAAAGCCTCTGAGAGTATAGGCCTGGCAGTCACCCTCCTCCTCCTGCTCCTCCTCTTCTTCCTCTTCCTCCTCTTCGTCTTCCTCCTCGTCCGGCTCCGTGTACGTCATTAGTCACGTGGCCAGGTGAGCGATGGCCGTCATTCATTAACCTGAACCGCCATATATAAGGGTCACGAAACGGCCTGTGAATGTTACCTGCCCGGGCCTTGACGCTGCTCGATGGGGGAGAGGGAGGGAGAGAGTGAGAATAAGAGTGAGAGTGAGAGTGAGAGTGAGTGTGAGTGAGTGTGTGTGTGTGTGTGTGTGTGTGTGTGTGTGTGTGTGTGTGTGTGTGTGTGTGTGTGTGTGTGTGTGTGTGTGAAAGAAAGAAAGAAAGAAGAAAGGGAAGAAAGAAAGGAGTGAAAGAAACGAATGCAAAAAAAAGAAGGGAAGAAAGGAAGGAAAAAGAAAAAGAAAGAAAGAAAGAAAGGAAGGAAAGAAAGAATGGAGAGAGAGAGAGAGAGAGAGAGAGAGAGAGAGAGAGAGAGAGAGAGAGAGAGAGAGAGAGAGAGAGAGAGAGAGAGAGAGAGAGAGAGAGAGAGAGAGAGAGAACACCCTTGTGAGTTAGAATTCTAAGAGTTAATCACCGGACACAGTGCATTGTTTGAATAGAATCTCTCGCAAACTCAAGCCTAATTGGGGGTGACGCTTCTTAATTTAATAATCATATCGCAAGTGGCCTCGGCGGGGCTAGTGACGTTGAACTCACTACGTGCATAATGTCCTAGTGTTTAAAGGTATATCATTATCATCATCATCATCATCATCATCATCATCAGCTTGTATCATTCCACTGCATTACCTAGACCAAGCCGTGAATATCAGTGGCAAGAGAGAGAGAGAGAGAGAGAGAGAGAGAGAGAGAGAGAGTGAGTGAGTGTGAGTGTGTGTGTGAAAGCAGGAAATAAATAAAGAAAGAAAGAAAGTAAAGAAAAAAAAGGACTGCGGGACTAACTTCTTTTCTGGCCTTTCATTTCTGTTTTCTTTCTCATTCTTACTCGGCGTATTATTATTCTTTCCGTCCGTGAGCTGCTTCCTTTGCTGTGAAAAAGGTAAAGAGAAAAAAAAATATCAAGGTTCTCAGCCGCTGCTTCTTCAACGATTTTCTTTTATCTCTTACACAATCGTCTATAGTCACGATATAATGATTCAATTCTTCGTTCATGGATAGAATCTCTTTATGGAGCTCAACAACCCCTGGATAGAATCTCTTTATGGAGCTCAACAACCCCTGGACAGAATCTCTTTATGGAGCTCAACAACCCCTGGATAGAATCTCTTTATGGAGCTCAACAACCCCTGGATAGAATCTCTTTATGGAGCTCAACAACCCCTGGATAGAATCTCTTTATGGAGCTCAAAAACCCCTGGACAGAATCTCTTTATGGAGCTCAACAACCCATGGATATAATCTCTTTATGGATCTCAACAACCCCTGGATAGAATCTCTTTATGGAGCTCAACAACCCTTGGATAGAATCTCTTTATGGAGCTCAACAACCCTTGGATAGAATCTCTTTATGGAGCTCATCAACACATTGATAGAATCTCTTTATGGAGCTCAACAACCCCTGGATAGAATCTCTTTATGGAGCTCAACAACCCCTGGATAGAATCTCTTTATGGAGCTCAACAACCCCTGGATACCATCTCTTTATGGAGCTCAACAACCCCTGGATAGAATCTCTTTATGGAGCTCAACAACCCCTGGATACCATCTCTTTATGGAGCTCAACAACCCCTGGATAGAATCTCTTTATGGAGCTCAAAAACCCCTGGACAGAATCTCTTTATGGAGCTCAACAACCCCTGGATAGAATCTCTTTATGGAGCTCAAAAACCCCTGGACAGAATCTCTTTATGGAGCTCAACAACCCCTGGACAGAATCTCTTTATGGAGCTCAACAACCCCTGGATAGAATCTCTTTATGGAGCTCAACAACCCATGGATAGAATCTCTTTATGGAGCTCAACAACCCCTGGATAGAATCTCTTTATGGAGCTCAACAACCCCTGGACAGAATCTCTTTATGGAGCTCAACAACCCCTGGATAGAATCTCTTTATGGAGCTCAACAACCCCTGGACAGAATCTCTTTATGGAGCTCAACAACCCCTGGACAGAATCTCTTTATGGAGCTCAACAACCCCTGGATAGAATCTCTTTATGGAGCTCAACAACCCCTGGATAGAATCTCTTTATGGAGCTCAACAACCCCTGGATAGAATCTCTTTATGGAGCTCAACAACCCCTGGATACCATCTCTTTATGGAGCTCAACAACCCCTGGATAGAATCTCTTTATGGAGCTCAACAACCCCTGGATAGAATCTCTTTATGGAGCTCAACAACCCCTGGATACCATCTCTTTATGGAGCTCAACAACCCCTGGATAGAATCTCTTTATGGAGCTCAACAACAGAATCTCTTTATGGAGCTCAACAACCCCTGGATACCATCTCTTTATGGAGCTCAACAACCCTTGGATAGAATCTCTTTATGGAGCTCAACAACCCCTGGACAGAATCTCTTTATGGAGCTCAACAACCCTTGGATAGAATCTCTTTATGGAGCTCAACAACCCTGGATAGAATCTCTTTATGGAGCTCAACAACCCTGGATAGAATCTCTTTATGGAGCTCAACAACCCCTGGATAGAATCTCTTTATGGAGCTCAACAACCCTTGGATAGAATCTCTTTATGGAGCTCAACAACCCCTGGATACCATCTCTTTATGGAGCTCAACAACCCCTGGATAGAATCTCTTTATGGAGCTCAACAACCCTGGATACCATCTCTTTATGGAGCTCAACAACCCCTGGATAGAATCTCTTTATGGAGCTCAACAAGATAGAATCTCTTTATGGAGCTCAACAACCCCTGGATAGAATCTCTTTATGGAGCTCAACAACCCATGGATAGAATCTCTTTATGGAGCTCAACAACCCCTGGACAGAATCTCTTTATGGAGCTCAACAACCCCTGGACAGAATCTCTTTATGGAGCTCAACAACCCCTGGATAGAATCTCTTTATGGAGCTCAACAACCCCTGGATAGAATCTCTTTATGGAGCTCAACAACCCTTGGATAGAATCTCTTTATGGAGCTCAACAACCCCTGGATAGAATCTCTTTATGGAGCTCAACAACCCCTGGATAGAATCTCTTTATGGAGCTCAACAACCCCTGGATAGAATCTCTTTATGGAGCTCAACAACCCCTGGATACCATCTCTTTATGGAGCTCAACAACCCCTGGATAGAATCTCTTTATGGAGCTCAACAACCCCTGGATAGAATCTCTTTATGGAGCTCAACAACCCCTGGACAGAATCTCTTTATGGAGCTCAACAACCCCTGGATAGAATCTCTTTATGGAGCTCAACAACCCCTGGATAGAATCTCTTTATGGAGCTCAACAACCCCTGGATAGAATCTCTTTATGGAGCTCAACAACCCTTGGATAGAATCTCTTTATCGAGCTCAACAAGCCCTGGATAGAATCTCTTTATGGAGCTCAACAACCCCTGGATAGAATCTCTTTATGGAGCTCAACAACCCCTGGATAGAATCTCTTTATGGAGCTCAACAACCCCTGGATAGAATCTCTTTATGGAGCTCAACAACCCCTGGACAGAATCTCTTTATGGAGCTCAACAACCCCTGGACAGAATCTCTTTATGGAGCTCAACAACCCCTGGATAGAATCTCTTTATGGAGCTCAACAACCCCTGGATAGAATCTCTTTATGGAGCTCAAAAACCCCTGGACAGAATCTCTTTATGGAGCTCAACAACCCCTGGACAGAATCTCTTTATGGAGCTCAACAACCCCTGGACAGAATCTCTTTATGGAGCTCAACAACCCCTGGACAGAATCTCTTTATGGAGCTCAACAACCCCTGGACAGAATCTCTTTATGGAGCTCAACAACCCCTGGACAGAATCTCTTTATGGAGCTCAACAACCCCTGGATACAATCTCTTTATGGAGCTCAACAACCCCTGGATAGAATCTCTTTATGGAGCTCAACAACCCCTGGATAGAATCTCTTTATGGAGCTCAACAACCCCTGGATAGAATCTCTTTATGGAGCTCAACAACCCCTGGACAGAATCTCTTTATGGAGCTCAACAACCCCTGGATAGAATCTCTTTATGGAGCTCAACAACCCCTGGACAGAATCTCTTTATGGAGCTCAACAACCCCTGGATAGAATCTCTTTATGGAGCTCAACAACCCCTGGACAGAATCTCTTTATGGAGCTCAACAACCCCTGGATAGAATCTCTTTATGGAGCTCAACAACCCCTGGACAGAATCTCTTTATGGAGCTCAACAACCCCTGGACAGAATCTCTTTATGGATCTCAACAACCCCTGGACAGAATCTCTTTATGGATCTCAACAACCCCTGGACAGAATCTCTTTATGGAGCTCAACAACCCCTGGACAGAATCTCTTTATGGATCTCAACAACCCCCGGACAGAATCTCTTTATGGAGCTCAACAACCCCTGGACAGAATCTCTTTATGGAGCTCAACAACCCCTTCATTGCCGCATCTGTGTTGGGGTGTACACTGGACCCCTCTTCTGTTTTTTCTCCTTCACTTGACTCAAATGTTACGGATGCCTCGTGGTCATTCACACTCAAATACTTCACCCATGTTGTTGTGTGCCTTCATTTGAGCTTAAAATTCTTCTCCTTGTTCTTTCTTGACCCGTCCGCTGTGATTGGCACGGATTTGGCCTTTTCTCGTAGCCTGGCAACATACACTCCCAGCAACGTTGCCAGACTATCGTACTCAGCCTCCTATGATTGCCAATTTCCAACCCCAAAACTGCCTCCTCGACCCCAATAACTGCCTTCATATATAGTTATCGTTAAAATGGTTAGTTATTGGTGCGTTTTTGGCAATAGATATGGGTATGGCTCAAAAACCGATAACTACGAGACTCTGAGTACGACAATCTGGCAACGGTGACTCCCAGGCCTTTCTCTGCCTCTGTGGTGGATAGTGGAGTGCTTCCCATGTGGTATTGGTATGCTGGATATCCCCTCCCAAGGTGCAGGACTTTACATTTTTCTTCATTGAATTGTAGCAGCCACTTTTTGTTCCATTTCTGTAGCTTGGTGATGTCTTCTGGTAGGAAATTCGCCGTCAAGGAGTTAATATCGCCACGCTTTACCTCCTCATTGTGTAACATATGATCGCTTTTAAGTATTTTTCGCTTCTCTCCGAGCCTCATCACCTCACCTATTTCATACTTTTGACTGCGGATTTCCCACAAGAAGACATCACCAAGATACAGGAATGGAACAAAAAGTGGCTGCTACAGTTCAAAAATGAAGAAAAATGTAAATTGTGCACCTTGGGAGGGGAAATCCAGCATACCAATACCACATGGGAAACACTCTATCCACTACAGAGGCAGAAAAAGACCTGGGAGTATGTGTTACCAAGCTACCAGTGCAGGCCAAATCTGTGCCAGTCGCAGCGGACGGGTTAAGATATGATTGTTCTTCCACAGCTTCAGTTTTCAAAGCCCAGAAACGGTACGTCCAAAAGCTCTGTGGTCTGCCCCATTGCCCGGAGATTCTTTGCACCACTGTCTTCAGAATGACCATGATATATATCTCTCTCTCTCTCTCTCTCTCTCTCTTTTATGTGGAGCCACTCATGTGTCAAGCCTGTATTCGCGGGATGAGGTATGGGAAGAGGCGGTGGATGAGCGGAGCGGAGTGGGTGGAGGAGGAGGAGGAGGAAGGAACGGGGCAATGACAGTGGAGAGGAGAAATGAGAGGAAAGGGGAGAGAGAGGAGACAGGGAAACGGTGTAAGGGGGGGGGGGGGCGAGGGGGCGTAGAGGAGGGAAGGAAGGCTATGATGCTGGAGAGAGAGAGAGGGAGCAAGAGAGAGAGAGAGAGAGAGAGAGAGAGAGGAAAGAGGAGACAGTGTAAGGGGGTGGGGGGTGGGGGGGGTTGAGGAGGCGTAGGAGGAGGGGCGGGGCGCAGTCGGGTCAGGTCCATGTGTCACCCAACCGAAGACTGATCAACCCCTCGCCTCTCCCTCCCTTCATCCCCTCTCCTGCTCGCTCGTCCGTCCCCCTCGCGCCCAGCAGGAGGTTGTGTGGTGGGGGTGGAAGCGAGTCTGCGTCTGACACGACACAGGTGAAGGGTGAGAGACGGGGGAAGGGGGGAGGGGAACACAAAAAAACATAAAGGAAGAACAAACAACAGCAGACATGCTGGTCCTTACGAGGCTGTTTGTGACAAGCTACACTAACTATCTAATCAAAGGTGGAAGATGAAGGACAGCAAAGGCGAAGGCTCCTCCCCACCCCCCCATCCCTCCAGCCAAAGCTGGCAGGAAAGGAAAAAGAACCATGCAGCATGGAAAAACTGCATGGAAATTATGTAGAAAAGAGGAAAGAACTACCATTACTGCTACCACTAACCGGGCGATAAAAGCGGACAAGGACACCAGTATTCGAAAGAACTTAACGTTATTACGACAATGAGTAATATCTTAGTTGCTGGTTGGGTTCAAAATACTTGTCTAATCTATTCTTGAAGGCCGTAACTGTTGTGCTATCAACGACATCACAGGGAAGAGAGTTCCAAACATTAACAACTCGATTGAAGAAGAAGTGTTTAGCTTCGTGCGACGAGAATCTTTTACCACTTATCTTCAAATTGTGATTTCTTCTTGTTCTATTTGATCGATCAATTGTAAAGTAATCTTCCGCATTAATATCACTGAATCCTTTGAACATTTTAAACACTTCTATTAGATCGCCTCGCATTCTTCGTTTTGATAGGCTGAATAAATTTACTTCTTTAAGCCTTTGTTCATATGATAAATTTCTCAACCTAGGAATCATCTTTGTTACTCTTCGTTGAACCCGTTCCAATTTTTCTATGTCTTTTCTGTAATAAGGAGACCAAAACTGTACACAGTACTCTAGACGGGGTCGAACCAATGAATTATACAGTTTTAATATTACTTTTTCCGATTTATTATTAAAGACTCGTCCGATGAAGCCAACCAATTTGTTTGCAGTTTTAACTACCTCTGAACAATGCTGACCGGACTTTAAATCGCTTGATGTAGTGATTCCAAGATCCTTTTCTTTACTTCCTGCAGAAAGTTGTTGGCCATTCATTACGTACCGAACGCGATTGTTGGAGGAGGAGGAGAAAGTGGAAGATGAGGGGAAAAGGGGAGGAGAGGAAAAAGGAAAAGGAAAGATAATTTATGAAGAAGTGCTGTTGGTAGTGAAAGAAGGAAGTTTTAAGTAATGATGATGATAAAGAAGAGGAGGAGGAGGAGGAGGAGGAGCAGGAAGAGGGAGGACCTAGGAGAAAGTAGAGGATGAAGGGAAAGGAGAAGAGAGAAGGGAAAGGTGAGGAAAAGAGGAAAAATAAGGACTTACGAGGAGGTGATGTTGGTAGGTAGTGAAAGCAAGAGGAAGAGGAGGAGAAAGTAGAAAAAAAGAGGAAGTGTAAAATGAAAAGAAGCGGGAAGAGAAGGAAAGGAAAGATATGGAAAAGAGATAAATTAATGAATATATGATGTTGTAAGTAATGAATAGATGATGTTGTAAGTAATGAATAGATGATGTTGTAAGTAATGAATAGATGATGATGTAAGTAATGAATAGATGATGTTGTAAGTAATGAATAGATGATGTTGTAAGTAATGAATAGATGATGTTGTAAGTAATGAATAGATGATGTTGTAAGTAATGAATAGATGATGTTGTAAGTAATGAATAGATGATGTTGTAAGTAATGAATAGATGATGTTGTAAGTAATGAATAGATGATGTTGTAAGTAATGAATAGATTATGTTGTAAGTAATGAATAGATGATATTGTAAGTAATGAATAGATGATATTGTAAGTAATGAATAGATGATATTGGAAGTAATGAATAGATGATGTTGTAAGTAATGAATAGATGATGTTGTAAGTAATGAATAGATGATGTTGTAAGTAATGAATAGATGATGTTGAAAGTAATGAATAGATGATATTGTAGGTAATGAATAGATGATGTTGTAAGTAATGAATAGATGATATTGGAAGTAATGAATAAATGATGTTGTAAGTAATGAATAGATGATATTGGAAGTAATGAATAAATGATGTTGTAAGTAATGAATAGATGATGTTGGAAGTAATGAATAAATGATGTTGTAAGTAATGAATAGATGATGTTGGAAGTAATGAATAGATGATGTTGTAAGTAATGAATAGATGATATTGGAAGTAATGAATAGATGATGTTGTAAGTAATGAATAGATGATGTTGTAAGTAATGAATAGATTATGTTGTAAGTAATGAATAGATGATGTTGTAAGTAATGAATAGATGATGATGTAAGTAATGAATAGATGATGTTGTAAGTAATGAATAGATGATATTGGAAGTAATGAATAGATGATGTTGTAAGTAATGAATAGATGATGATGTAAGTAATGAATAGATGATATTGGAAGTAATGAATAGATGATGTTGTAAGTAATGAATAGATGATATTGGAAGTAATGAATAGATGATGTTGTAAGTAATGAATAGATGATGTTGTAAGTAATGAATAGATGATGTTGTAAGTAATGGATAGATGATGTTGTAAGTAATGAATAGATTATGTTTTAAGTAATGAAAAGATGATGTTGTAAGTAATGAATAGATGATGTTGTAAGTAATGAATAGATGATGTTGTAAGTAATGAATAGATGATGTTGTAAGTAATGAATAGATGATGTTGTAAGTAATGAATAGATGATGTTGTAAGTAATGAATAGATGATGTTGTAAGTAATGAATAGATGATGTTGTAAGTAATGAATAGATGATGTTGTAAGTAATGAATAGATGATGTTGTAAGTAATGAATAGATGATGTAGGTAATGAATAGATGATATTGTAAGTAATGAATAGATGATATTGGAAGTAATGAATAGATGTTGAAAGTAATGAATAGATGATATTGGAAGTAATGAATAGATGATATTGGAAGTAATGAATAGATGATGTTGTAAGTAATGATTAGATGATGTTGTAAGTAATGAATAGATTATGTTGTAAGTAACGAATAGATGATGTTGTAGGTAATGAATAGATTATGTTGTAAGTAATGAATAGATTATGTTGTAAGTAACGAATAGATGATGTTGTAAGTAATGAATAGATTATGTTGTAAGTAATGATTAGATGATGTTGTAAGTAATGAATAGATTATGTTGTAAGTAATGAATAGATTATGTTGCAAGTAATGAATAGATTATGTTGTAAGTAATGAATAGATGATGTTGTAAGTAACGAATAGATGATGTTGTAAGAAACGAATAGATGATGTTGTAAGTAATGAATAGATGATGTTGTAAGTAATGAATAGATGATGATGTAAGTAATGAATAGATGATATTGGAAGTAATGAATAGATGATGTTGTAAGTAATGAATAGATGATATTGGAAGTAATGAATAGATGATATTGGAAGTAATGAATAGATGATATTGGAAGTAATGAATAGATGATATTGGAAGTAATGAATAGATGATATTGGAAGTAATGAATAGATGATGTTGTAAGTAATGAATAGATGATGATGTAAGTAATGAATAGATGATATTGGAAGTAATGAATAGATGATGTTGTAAGTAATGAATAGATGATATTGGAAGTAATGAATAGATGATATTGGAAGTAATGAATAGATGATATTGGAAGTAATGAATAGATGATATTGGAAGTAATGAATAGATGATGATGTAAGTAATGAATAGATGATATCGGAAGTAATGAATAGATGATATTGGAAGTAATGAATAGATGATATTGGAAGTAATGAATAGATGATGTTGTAAGTAATAAATAGATGATATTGGAAGTAATGAATAGATGATGTTGTAAGTAATGAATAGATTATGTTGCAAGTAATGAATAGATTATGTTGTAAGTAATGAATAGATTATGTTGTAAGTAATGAATAGATTATGTTGTAAGTAACGAATAGATGATGTTGTAAGTAACGAATAGATGATGTTGGGAGTGAAATCATGAGGTTCGTTGAAGTAATATGATGATGATTGGGATTATAATGAAGACAATGAAAATAATTAACGGAAATATAATGATGAGTAATAGAGTGGTATGCTTGCGATAATGAAATAGGTAAAGTGACCTCCATATGCTATAGCTGCGCGTGGCCTTAGTGTTCATCTCCGTCGCTTTGGCCCTTGAGTCTGTGATGAGTATGAGAACGGGAAGGAAGGAAAGTTAAGTAAAAAAGAAAAGAAAAAAAAAGAAAGGAAAGAATGTAATACTGAGCAAGAAAATAAACACACACACACACACACACACACACACACACACACACACACACACACACACACACACACACACACACACAGTCCCATTAGGTCTGATGTGTGTGTGTGTGTGTGTGTGTGTGTGTGTGTGTTAGAGAGAGAGAGAGAGAGAGAGAGAGAGAGAGAGAGAGAGAGAGAGAGAGAATACATAAGAATACAGTACCTCTTTCTTTCCATCTATCTCCTCCTCTTCCTCTTCCTCCTCCTCCTCCTCCTCCTCCTCCTCCTCCTCCTCCTCCTCTTCCTCCTCCTTCAATCGTCATAATTTTTCTTCCTGTCCTATGTCCCGTCTCCTCCCCCCCCCTCCACAACACACACACACACACACACACACACACACACACACACACACACACACACACACACACACACAGAAAGCCATCGTTGCTCTCTAAAAGAATTCAAGGGAACCCCATTAACAGAGTCCCTTCGGAGACCCTCTTTCGCTCCTCCTCCTCCTCCTCCTCCTCCTCCTCCTCCTCCTCTTCCTCCTCCTCCTCCTTCTCCTCCTCTTTAACCTCTTCGTCTTCCTTCTTTGTCCTTTTTCCATCTTTACTTTTTATTCTCTTCCTCTTCCTCTTTGTCTTTTCATCTCCTCCTCTTGTCTTCGTCTCATCTTCCTCTTTATCTTCTTATTCCTCTTGTTTACTCTTTTGTTGCAGTGTTCCTCTTCCTGTTTTACCGTTCTTGTTTCTTGTTCTCTTTTTCTTCCTGTCAAACTATCTACTTTTCTTGTTCTTCTTCTTTTCTTCATCTCTTTTTTTCCTCCTCCTCTTCCTTTTCCTCCTCCTCCTCCTCCTCGTCACCAACATCATAATCCTGCTGTTTCCCTCCTTCACCTTTTTCCTCTTACTTCTGTCTCCTTTCCTCCTCCTTTCTCTGCTCCTCCTCTTCCTCCTCCCCCTCCTCCTCTTCCTCCTCCTCCTCCTCCTCCTCTAACCTTCCACATTCCACTACGGGTAAACTTTGTTGAAGAAAGAATAAGTGCGAGAGAGAGAGAGAGAGAGAGAGAGAGAGAGAGAGAGAGAGAGAGAGAGAGAGAGAGAGAGAGAGAGAGAGAGAGAGAGAGAGAGAGAGAGAGAATAAAATAAGCGGCATACATAGTAGAAAGTGGAGTTGCAATAAGGAGAAACAAGATATATAAATAGATAGATAGATAGATACATAGATACACATAGATACAAAGAGAGAACTAGGTAAGGAAAAGCGTAAAGAAAATAAGATAGAAAATTATTAAAAGACAAACAGAAGGGAGAAAGATTTAGTGAAGGCTTAACTTAAAATACCAGACGAGGAGAGAGAAAAAAAAAAAAACTAAAATGACACAGAGAAAAGAATACAGTAATAATAAAAAGAAACATTCGCAGCAACACAATAAAAGAGAGAAGAAAAAAAACAGAAAATATTAGAGAGATAAACACATACGAAATAAGAGCAAAAGAGATGTATAATGACATAGACCAAACAATATAAATAAGGAATAAGATAAGGAAGGAAAGGAAAGGAAGGAAGAAAAGAGAAGAAAGGAAGATTTATAATGACAAAGAGAAAAATGGAGGAAAAGAATGAGAGAGAGAGAGAGAGAGAGAGAGAGAGAGAGAGAGAGAGAGAGAGAGAGAGAGAGAGAGAGAGAGAGAGAGAGAGAGATGGAAAGAAAATGAAAAAAATGGCAAGATTAGCAAAATAAAAGGTAAAGACGGAATTTATTGAAGAAAGAAATGAAGAAAGCAAACAATGAACGAATTTAGAGAAAGGAATAGAATTGAAGATATGAAGAAAGTAGTAAGGAAAGGAAAAGAGAAAATAACGTAAAGAAAAAAGAGAAAGAAAGAAAATGGAAAGTAGGAAAGATGAAAGAAAGAAATGGAATGAAGAAAGAAAGAAGAGAAAGTAAAGAAGAATGTCGATAAAAGAAGATGAAAGAAGAAAGAAACGATGAAAAAAGATTAAACGAAAGAAGAAAAAATGAATGAATGAATGAAAAAATTAATGAAAAAAAAGCAATAAAAAAGAAAGAAAAGAAGAATAACGAAAGAAAGAAAGAAAGAAAAAGCCGAATGAGAAAGGAAGGGAAGGAAGGAGAGGCGGCGGAGGAGAAGAGGGAGGAGGGGGAGGAGGAAGAAGAACGAGGAGGAGGAGAGGAGGAGGAGGAGGAGGAGGAGGAGGAGGAGGAAAAGCAACCATTGGTCAGCACTAAATCCAGGTCGCCACACTCGCCTCGTCCTTTGATAACATTACTACCTCCGGGTCGCGTTCTGGCCTCTTGTAAGAACCCCCTCTATCGGCCACTCTTCGCCCCGCTACGGCCCCGGAGACTCGGCGGCCGGCCATTTTGAGTCTTGTGAGGGCCGGAGCGTGAACCGGAATTAGCAGGGCCAAGCAAGGGCGCGGGAAAGGTTACGGAAAGACGAGGTGCTTCATAAATCGGGGTTGCGCTTCGGTAATCTTAAATCGATAACATTCAATCTGAGAGGAGCCAGCGGGGAGAGAGAGAGAGAGAGAGAGAGAGAGAGAGAGAGAGACTGTGTGTGTGTGTGTGTGTGTGTGTGTGTGTGTGTGTGTGTGTGTGTGTGTGTGCTGGGAAGACGTTATTGTTGTCACCGGTATTATGTGATTATAAACTGATCTCTACAGTTATTATTATTGTCATTGTTTTGCTTTTACGATGGGGTATTTTTTTAGTGAGGTGATAGTGAATTAAATAAAGTAAAACAAATGAATAACAAAAGTAAAATATTAGAGGGACGAGAGATGACAGCCGACAACGCTCAATACAAGGGTTGGGACAGTTATTTTTATTGTTATTTTTTCCTTGATAAGTTAAGGGGCTATTACACTGGGCAAATTTTCCGTGGATCTTCAGTCAAACCACGATTTCCGCTGGCGTGGTTCTCATATTTCCGTGGTTTTTTGACGTGTCCGCGATCTTCCAAAGCTACGGTAGATTTCACTGAAGGACGACGGTATTACTCACCATCATCATCAGCAGCAATAACAAGAAACAAATGAGAACCACGCCAGCGGAAATCGTGGTTTGACTGAAGATCCACGAAAATTTTGCCCAGTGTAGTAGCCCCTTTAACCATATATCGACGAAAACGAGAGTGTGGTAGGTGCGTTTCGGCAAGGAAAACGGAGACGAAAGCTAGGATGGTTAACTAATGTATATATAAATAGCGTCATGTGCCTATATTACGCGTCACTATATTGCAACTTTCGTTCACGGTTCATATTTATATAATTTTTTTTTTTTACAACAAAGGAGACAGCTCAAGGGCACAAAAAAAAGGAAACAATGATAAAAAAAAGCCCGCTACTCGCTGGTCCTAAATCTATCGACTATTTAATCGACTAACCGTAGAGACATTGTATAGATAGATAGATATAGATAGATACAAACATTGACTGAGGTTTACACACTCACCATATATTGTAAAATACATTCGATTGAGGTCCTTTTCCCCAGTCTCCTCCCACAACCCCACGACTTCTTTAACACCTCTCTTCCCGAAATTAACCTCCTTTCAACTCTTTTTATATGGGAGCAGTGATTTGCGTTTTTTTTTCATTATACTTTTTTTTTTGCCCATGAGATGTTTACAGTAAAAAAAAAAAACCGCTCTGGTAACGATCATTTCTGCCTCTTTCTATTCTGAAGGAGACAGGATCGATGAGCATATCCCAGCGATGGTCTTTGGCGGCGTGCTGGTGGCTTTTTTCTTCATCCACGGTTCTCGCTTACAGGCCGCCGGGGGTCACGCCACGCACATAGCCGGTGGTGGTGGTGGTGTTGGTGTGTCAAGACGATACTGTTGCTGGGTCTCACTAACACCACGACATTGCATGGAAACACTTGTCAACGTAATCATCGCTTCGTCTTTTCAGAGCATTATTTGCTGGATTGGATGGGAAGGAAAGGAAGAGGAGAGGAATGAAATGAAAGAATGAAGGAAGGAAGGAAGGAGAGAAGGGAGGATAGATTGACATATGTGAGGAGAGATGAATGGGAGAAAGAATCGCTATTTTGGTACGTTATTTGTTTATTTACGTTCTATTTTACAATCATCGTCTCCGTTCTATATTCTAGTTTTCATTCTTCTCTTCATTCATTCTATCCCTTTTTGTATTCTCTTTAACTCCATTTCCTTCTATCTTCTGTCCTCTTCCATTTCCTCGACCCGTCTTCCTCACCCTCGACGCCTATTATTGTTTTCCTTTTTTTTTTCCTTTTAATTGTACTCCTCTGCCTAAATATCTGGCCTTCATCTGTTATTTATTTGCTTTGGTCAATTTCTTTCACTTTTTTTTAAAGGTTCTCTTCTTAATGTCACTCCTTATTCCCTTCCTTCAGTCCATATTTTTTTCCTTCCTTCCTTCCTTCCTTCCTTCCTTCCTTTCTTCCTTCATTCATTCATTTATTCATTCCGTTCTTCCTGCCTTCTTTCCTTCTTTCCTTCCTTCCTTTCTTTCTTTCTTTCTTTCTTTCTGTGTTTCTTTCTTTCTCTTAATTCTCCCTTCCTTCCTTCCTTCCTTTCTTTCTTTCTTTCTTTCTCTTTTGTCTTTCTTTCTTTCTATTTATTCTTCCTTCCTTCCTTCCTTCCTTCCTTCTTTCCTTCCTATCCTTCGTACCATCTCTCCTCAAAGACACCAAAGCTATCTTCGTTTCCCTTCACCTTTCCTTTATTCCTTCTTCTCTTTTTCCCTCGTTCACATTGTTTCCCTCCCCTCGCCCCCCTTCTCCATCCCTCTCTCGCTTAATCTCTCTTTCACTCATCTCATTCATTCTTCTCCTCCCTTCTCTCTCTCTCTCTCTCTCTCTCTCTCTCTCTCTCTCTCTCTCTCTCTCTCTCTCTCTCTCTCTCTCTCTCTCTCTCTCTCTCTCTCTCTCTCTCTCTCTCTCTCTCTCTCTCTCTCTCTCTCTCTCTCTCTCTCTCTCTCTCTCTCTCTCTCTCTCTCTCTCTTTCTCATTCATTCATTTTTTTCTTTCTTCCTTCCTTTCTTCCTTCTTTCCCTCCCTTCCTTCCTTCCTTCCTTCTTTCCTTCCTTCCTTCCTTCATCTCACTTTTCTCCTTTTCTTCCACTCTTTCATTTTCCCTTCAATTCACTTTCTATTTTCTTCATAAACTCATCTTCTCTCATCCTTCAATCCTTCCTTCACTTCATTCCAATACTCCGCTCATCCATTCTTCAATCCATTTCTTCATTCTTTCATATTTTTTTCTGTCAATTTTCCTTTTTTTTTCCTTTTTTCTTTCTCTTTTTTCTTTGTTTTTTCTTCTTTCTTTCTCTCCCTCGTTCCTTTCTTTCTTTCTTACGTTTCTTTATTCTTTCTTTCTTTCTTTCTCAGTCCCTGTCTGTTCCTTCCTTTCTTCCTTCATTCTTACCATCCTATCCAATCTCTCCTTCTTTGCTTCCTTCTCCAATATATATTTCGTGCTGTTTACGCCTCTATCATATCCTTCCTTCTTTCCTTCCTTCCTTCCTTCCTTCCTTCCTTCCTTCCTTCCTTCCTTCCTTCTTTGCACTCTCTTACCATCCACTTTTTCCTGTCTCCCTTCTCTCATCCATTCTCCACGCCTGAACATCTCTCCTTCTTTCCTTCCTTTCTTCCTTCCTTCCTTCCTTCCTTCCTTCCTTCCTTCCTTCCTTCCTTCTTTGCACTCTCTTACCATCCACTTTTTCCTGTCTCCCTTCTCTCATCCATTCTCCACGCCTGAACATCTCTCCTTCCTTCCTTCCTTCCTTCCTTCCTTCCTTCCTTCCTTCCTTCCTCCCGTGGTTGGTGGCCTTCTAATTCTTCCCTCACAGGTCCCTCGCGCCCTCTCGCTCACCGACCCCAGCACACACACAACAGTTTTCCGATACCGGCGCCTCCTCCTCCTCCTCCTCCTCCTCCTCCTCCTCCGCCTCCTGCTGCTGCTCTTTCTCTGCTGTCTTCTCTTCTTCCTCCTCCTCTTCTTCTTCCTTGTTCTTGTCCTCCTCCTCCTCCTCCTCCTCCTCCTCCTCCTCCTCCTCCTCCTCCTTCTTCTCTTTCACTGACCCTTTTCGCTTTTTTTTTTTTCCTTCTCCTCTTCGCACTCTTCCTCTTCTCCTCCTCTTCTCCTCTCCTCCTCCTCCAACTGCTCCTCTTTCTCTGCCCTCTCCGTTTCCTGTCTTCTTTTCCTCGTCCTCCTCCTCTTCTTCTTTATCGTTTTCTTCCTCCTCCTCTTCTTCCTCCTTTTCCTCAATTTCTCTATATCCCTTCTCCGTTTGGTCTGTCTTCTATTTCCTCTTCTTCTTCCTCTTCCTCCTCCTCCTCCCCCATCTTGCTTGTTTCTTTCACCTCTGCTTCATCCTAGTATTTCTTCCTCTTCTTATTTTATCTCACTTTTTTACTGTTTTTCTTTCTCTTCCTCCTCCTCCTCTTCCTCCTCCTTCTCTTCCTCCTCCTTCTCTTCCTCCTCCTTCTCTTTCTCCTACCTCTCTTCTTCCTCCTTCTCTTCCTCCTCCTCCTTTTCCTCCTTCTCTTTCTCCTACCTCTCTTCTTCCTCCTTCTCTTCCTCCTCCTCTTCCTCCTCCTCTTCTTCCTCCTCCTCCTCCTCCTCTTCCTCCTCCTTCTCTTCCTCCTCCTTCTCTTCCTCCTCCCTCTCTTCATCCTCCTTCTCTTCCTCCTCCTTCTCTTCTTTCTCCTCCTCCTCTTCCTCCTCCTTCTCTTCCTCCTCCTCTTCCTTCATCGGACGAGTCTTTAATAATAAATCGGAAAAAGTAATATTAAAACTATAATTCGTTGGTTCGACCCCGTCTAGAGTACTGTGTACAGTTTTGGTCTCATTATTACAGAAAAGACATAGAAAAGTTAGAACGGGTTCAACGGAGGGTAACAAAAATTATTCCTAGGTTGAGAAATTTATCATATGAACAAAGGCTTAAAGAAGTAAATTTATTCAGCATATCAAAACGAAGAATGCGAGGCGATTTAATAGGAGTGTTTAATTTTTTTAAAGGATTCAGTGATATTAATGTGGAAGATTACAATTGATGTATCAAATAGAACAAGAAGAAATAACAATTTCAAGATAAGAAGTAAAAGATTCTCGTCGCACGAAGCTAAACACTTCTTCTTCAATAATGTCGTTAATGATTGGAATTCTCTACCCTTTGAAGTCGTTGATAGTACAACAGTTACGGCCTTCATTAATAGATTAGACAAGTATTTTGATCCCAACCAGCAACTAAGATATTACTCATTGTCGTAACAACGTTAAGTTCTTTCGAATACTGGTGTCCTTGTCCGTTTTTATCGCCCGGTTAGTGGTAGCAGTAATGTTAGTTCTTTCCTCTTTCCTACATAATTTCCATGCAGTTTTTCCATGCTGCATGGTTCTTTTTCCTTTCCTGCCAGCTTTGGCTGGAGGGATGGGGGGGTGGGGAGGAGCCTTCGCCTTTGCTGTCCTTCATCTTCCACCTTTGATTAGATAGTTAGTGTAGCTTGTCACAAACAGCCTCGTAAGGACCAGCAGGTCTGCTGTTCTTTGTGTTTCTTTGTGTTCCTTCTCCTCCTCCTCCACCTCCTCCTCTTCTTCTTCTTCCTTTTTCTCCTATTCCTCCTCCTATTCCTCATCTGACTGTTTAACTAACTGACAGACACACGCACATGATCAGGCCGTGGTGAATTACACACACACACACACACACACACACACACACACACACACACACGCACGCACGCACACACACACACACACACACACACACACACACACACACACACACACACACACACACACACACACACACACACACACACACACTTTGATAGCTCAGTCGGTTAAAGCGCTGCGCTGCCAGGCTTCGCGGCGTGGCAGGCAGAGGTTCGAGCCCCGCTCAGGCCGGGTTTTTTCCGTTGACTAGGAGTGGTTACTGTCTCTTGAGCAAGGGGATGGGGTGTGTGGTGTATGAGGTCCTGGCAGTACCCAGAGATCGACTAATGAGCCTGAAATTGCTCTAATCAGGAGGGTACTTATTGGCGATTGTGAGTCCAGCTCGTGATCAGGCCGTGGTGAGGTACACACTCACAAACGAAAAGAGTGGCCTTGTTTTTTTTTCTATGATTTTCCAGACAGACAGACAGACAGGCACAGACCGACCGACAGACTGATTTTAGTATGAATTTTTAATAAGTGTCTGGCTCTTGAAGTAACTAACAAACGAAATTCTTGTTTTATGTTTAGTTTTTAGTTTTCAGCTACAAAGTTCGAGAGTAGGATGGATGAAAGGAGAGTGACGGATGAGCTGAGGGAGTGGCAGCAGTGAGGGTGGGAGGTGGAGCCGGTGGATCAGCAGGAAGAGGTAGCGGGCAAGGTGGAGAAAACATGGAGACACGGAAGAGCATGTTACTGAAATTTTGTATGGTAATGTCGAGGCTGCCCGCACTCCAGGGTCCAGACACTTCCGTGGCCTGCAGGACAGATTAACACAATATATCAACGCAAGTAAGGGAAAGTTCTTCTTTTTTAAGTAGAGGAAACAGCTCAAGTGAAAAAACAATAATGAAAAAAAGCCCCCTACTCACTGCTCCTATAAAAGAGTTAAAAGGAGTGGCCGAAAGAGAGGTCAATTTCGGGAGGAGAGGATTCCTAATACCCTCTTCTTGAAAGAGTTCAAGTCGTACGCAGGAGGAAATACAGATGAAGGAAGATTGTTTCAGAGTTTACCAGCGTGAGGGATAAAAGAGTGAAGATGATGGTTAACTCGTGCGTAAGGGATTTGGACAGTAAAGGGATGAGCTTGAGTAGAAAGTCGTGTCCAGCGAGGCCGCGTGAAGGGGGGAGGCATGCAGTTAGCAAGTTCAGAAGAGCAGTCAGCGTGAAAATTTCGGTAGAAGATAGAAAGAGAGGCAACGTGGCGGCGGAATTTAAGAGGTAGAAGACTATCAGTAAGAGGAGAGCTGATGAGACAAAGAGCCTTAGACTCCACTCTGTCCAACACGGCTGTGTGAGTGGAGTCCCCCCCACACGTGAGATGCATACTGAATACGAGGGGGGACAAGACCCCTGTATATGGGTAGCAAGTGTGCGGGGCAGAAGAACTGGCGGAGACGATACAGAACGCCCAACCTCGAGGAAGCTGATTTAGTGAGAGGAGATGTGAAGTTTCCAGTTATGATTTTGAGTTAAGGATAGACCGAGGATGTTTAGTGTTGAAGAAGGTGACAGCTGAGTGTTGTTGAAGAATTGCGGATAGGTGTTTGGAAGATTGTGTCGAGTTGATAGGGGGGAAAATTGGGTTTTTGAGGCAATGAAGGACACAAGGTTCCTTTTACTCCAATCGGAAATGATAGCAAGGTCTGAGGTTAAGCGTTCTGCAGCCTCCAGTCTGGAGTATTGTAATTCCTGTTGAAAGGGTCTTCTCTTGAGAGAAGTTGAATAATGCAGAGTGGAGTCATCAGCGTATGAGTGGATAGGACAGTTTGTTATGGAAAGATCATTGATGAATAACGGGAAGAGAGTGGGTGACAGGACAGAGCCTTGTGGAACACCACTGTTGATAGGTTTAGGCGAATGTTGCAGAAATTGATAAGAAAGAGGTCTGAGGAGTTATCAAGACACCTCTCAAGTCAGCCGCTAAAAGGAGAGTCCTCCTTGGGCGAATTTGTTGTCCCCCTCCAGGCGGGGACTCCGAGGCACTGCTTAGCTTACCCATTTTGAATTTGTAAAATTTGGGGAAATTATGTGTACATTGTGTGAATGTAGTGTGATATGGAAAGAGAGATGATCTGTCTTTAGAGAGCATGCTGAACTACTCTCTGGTGTTGATGAGACAATAGGGAAACGGAAAGTGAGGACATGGGAAGGGTCTTTGAAGGGCTTCAGCACCCTCCTCGCTTTCCATATATACCTCACTGGGAGTAGTCTTCCGCCCGTTTTGGTAGATGTCTTCCTATCTACTCCACTTATGTCAGCACAAAGCATCATTCGCTGCGAATTTTTAATGTTTCAGTTGTTTTGTCACTTACAAATGCTGCAGAAGGTCCTTTGACGTAAGATTCGATTAAAAGACAAATGATAATCTGATGAGCGTCCTTTCAGATCGCTTTCCTAATTCTAAAGACAGCCACAACGTTAGGAAAGTCAAATTACAAAGTGGTTTATTTATGTTGGGGTTGGTTTATGTTTATATATATGAGGCGGTGGCTGAGTGGTCGGCTTGCAGACGTGGCGCCCTGGAGGACATGGGCTCGAGTCCCGCCCGCCGCCACAAGCTGACAATTTTCAGTCATTGCCGAGTGGCTACCCACATGGTTTCTTGAAGAACACCCTCAAACTGGACTCTAGAATAGCTCTCGAAAGAGGATTAAGCATGAACCCCTGAGGACAGCATGAGCTAAGCAGGATGGCGCCACTATAAAACTTGCCTGCGCCATAACGGACCGGGGCTGATCAGCAGATCCTATCCAGGAAGCCTACCGGCGCTATTGGCTGAACGGTAAAAAAAAATGCTATAGAAGTAGTGGGCTCCAGTAAGCACTCCTTTGGCACTCCGCCGGTAACAGGGAGCCGCTTGGAAGTCTGTCGTTTGAATATTAGTCGCTGTCCTCTTCCTGTAAGCCAGTCGCTAATCCACGCAGCCAGCTTGTCTCGCATTCCAGTTGACTGTGGGTATTAAGGAGAGGCTGGTGCGGTTTCTTCCCAAAAGCTCTCTAAAAGTCCCAATATAGAGCTTCACTCGATATAAATTTATTACTTTTTTCGTAGATGCTGTGGACGACACGCAATATGTTGATTAGGAATCAACATTTTTTTTTAATTCCGTGGTGGGCTTCAGAAATCGTATCGTCACCTGCATACATTCTCCAGAAACTTGATTAGTGTATTCCCAATAAGTATCTCAAAGATCTTCTCTACTACAGATGTAATATCTTTTATATGATCTTCATAAAGAGTGGAAACGCTCAGTTTGTAATCTTAAGGCACTCTGCTCGGCCGTACTGACTGCCTTGATTGATGACGATTCATATTCGTAAGTGACTGCAGGATTTGCTGGTTAGTTCTTTTGACAAACTCAGGAACACGTCAGGTCTTTTTACCTTATACACGCTATACCTTTATGCAAATACTTCTGTACATCTTGTTCATAATGCTGTTTCTCTTTATAGGAGTGTGAATCTCCTCGGAGGGATTGTGGCTCCCGGGGACCAACTCCGTGATGTCGGCCGTGAGTACAAATGCTAGGTTCCTATTTGGGGTCCCGCCCGTGTGACGGCTGTCCGAGGTCAGAGTGTTGTTTTCTTCCGTCAAGGAACATGTGTTGTTTTCTTACCTTTCTTATTTTTATAGATACAAAAAGAACAGCTTCTTGTTGGTGTTGGCTCCGCGTGGTATCTATATTCCAAAGTCACGTCTCCTACAGCCCAAGCAGGGTTCTACAAGTGATGGTACCGTTCACGGGGTCCAGTCATGTCGTTTGTTGTTAACAAGTTACGATCTCTCTTTGTTATTGTTATTGTTTCTTCAGTGTACATAGCTATCCATGATGGCCCCGCTGGACCATTCTTTCCGCTTGCATGAGAACTGCTGGGCTCTCCATTTCCAGGACTTGTCTTTGAGAAAGTGTTCCTTGCGCCGTCGATTCCTGTCATTTAGTTGGTCCCAAGTGGGAATGAGAAGCAGTGGACGTGTAAGCTAACCTTTATATAGTCTGGTGTTAAGGAATTATCATCGATGAGCTTTTACTCAGTACTGTGGATATTTGAAATCGTATAACTTGGAGGAGCAGGCAGCTGGTAACCTGCTGGCTTTTATTGTGGCTGTGTGGCGACCTTACTCCTTCCATCTACTTTCCAGGTGCTTCACTGACTTGCAGAACAGATTAAAGCCTTTGTTATATACGCAGGTACGAAACGTTCAATTCGTTCCTGTCTTGTCAAAGGAGCGGTTAGTACAAAATTTAAATGAGCTAATCATTTTTTTCTTAACTTCTGCTGATGAAGCGAATTACTTTTTCGAGAATAAAAATCCTGC